>NC_134706.1:47621396-47823896 GCF_043290135.1 Rhipicephalus microplus
AATAACATCAAACGGTTCTTCCCTGTCCCTGTACGTGTTTCCCTCTTTCATACGCAAAAGAAAGACCTATCCAGCAACTCCAGTTCACTTTAAGACTGCTATAGACCATGGAAATAAAGGACACCAGAAAAACAGCGCAAATACAAAGCCAGAAAAAGGAACAAACTTGTTTTGGTAAAACTTGTCCCGGTCTACAACAGTGCCCAAAATGCCACTGTAACTGCCATTATCCAACATGATAATGAATCATACTCCCTCATCCCCATATCTGTATACGGAGATTCGGGTACACGATAAAGAACCCCAGGTGGTCGAAATTTCCGGAGCCCTTCACTACGGCGTCTCTCATAATTATATGGTGCTTTTGGGGCGTTAAATCTCACATATAAATCAATCAATGTCAGCATGTGTGGTGTCTGGCCTGATACAGCTTATCTGGGCATCGACGTTCGCAGGTCAGCATGGCGACCAATTTCTTTTTCTTCTGTTCTGTTGCCCCATTCTATTCCCAGGTTCAGCCCTGAGAACAAGCATCACATCAAGCCCGGCGTGTATCAGCCGTTTGGTCTTGGGGTTCGCATATGCGTCGGCCAGCGTTTGGCCCTCCTAGAAATGGCCTCAGTCACATCGCAGGTGTTGCGTCGATTTCGGATAACTCACGGCCCCAGTCAAAAGGTGAGGCTCATTTTTCGCATATTTTATTCACTTTTTTATAATAGATCACCCAACGAACAACCGGAAGTGAACATTAGTTCACTGAATACTATGGTTCCAATCTTCTCAAAAGGACTCATCAGTAATTGCTTATACACTTTAATACCTTTTCACTTTCGTCATTGTTACTATACCAGAGACAATAATAATGAGAACGAATGTTTATAAAACTAACGAGGACTTATTGGCCTCAAATATTGTGTCTAACAAAAAAGGAGCTCCCAAACATAAGCTGAGCTAGAGTTAAGACACTCCATTGGTGTCCCCTATACCTTCCCTATCTTTACTGTGTGTTGGTTTTATTACCTTTTATCAAGGAAAAAACAACAAATTCTCAATCAATTCAGCTCATTCATTCACTCATAGCGTGTGACTCGTTTAGCAACACCTAATGGCTCAGGCGATTTGCCAGGTTTATTGGCCAGCGTCAACGTCGTAATGACATCACGTGCTCCGTGATGACAATTCCCAACGAAATTTTACACTGGGCGCTGTGGCTGCGAGCAGTGCTGGCTATCACTACGAGGATTACACAAACACAAACACACAGTAAAGTGGATGCGAGAGCGACCAATGCCGTAGCCCGAAAGTTAAAGCATCGGAGGCGTTTCCGAAGACTGTAGGTTCGCTCTCCGCTTGAGGCAAGTTGACGTTTCATCCAGTTTAATTCCTTGCCGTTTATGGCATAATTACTATTCTATATTAGTATTGTACAGATAATGCCTCTAATGCCGTCTTTAGCTTCAGCGTCACTTGGTGTCATGGGATCAAGTCGAACAAAGAAATTAACACCGATCAATACCTTCTCTTTTGTCCTCAACGCATAAGTGCTGTTGCATCGGTTGGGTTCAATGAGAAAAATTGGAGAGCTTCGTACGATCGGAACACTTCCTGCCTTGTCGCTTTGGCATTTCAAGGATTATGGTTGATCCCTCCATCATAGGAATCGGTATAACACGAAAGTAAAACGCCTACTTACAGAGTACATTGATGTAACAGAGCTCATACAACATCAATTGGTCGACAGCTATAGCATCGTTTTTTTTTAAATGACTCCATGTTGATGTTTAGTAATTTATCTGCATCCTAGTGACTATAGTTGATAAGTAAATATTCATTATTGATTCACATTAACGCTAAGTCAATCACCTGCATTCTGGTGATTAACGTCTATGATTATCTACTGATTATTTAACGTGATCTTTGTTATAAATGCCTGTGGTTGCTGTAGTAGCTAGCGTTGATATCGGAACCATGTAAATCGCTGTGACAGCCAAAAGGAACATGAGCCAGTCAGACTTTCTGGAGCCCTACACCATGGCTTCCGTCATAACCATGGGACGTAAAACCCCTGAAATGTTTGGAAGTTAAACCCCCAAAGTTTAATTTGCAGCCTACTGACAACACGCGAAATAAATGTCCGAGCAATTGCTCAAAAGCGAATCACTCTTTTGACCAAGCTGAAGGCAATGAAGACGTCTAGCACCGATAAGGATAACCAGTTCCGTAGCATTCAGGAATTGTTCACTGCAGCCAATCAGTGTCCGTTTGTGCATTTACGCCTACTAATTGATACCACTTCAATATTACGATCATCATTGCACCTCTTTTCGTTATTTCAGCCTGATATGGAACTCTTCACGTACGCATTTTTGTTGGCTCCAAAGGAGCCAGTTTGGATTCAGTTGCACAAGTTGTACGGCGTCAAATAAAGCTGCATTTTCTAGTCAACCTGTTTTCATTTGCTTTCTTTTGCACTCAAAGAGACTGAAAAGTACACTACCTTCATTATTACTGATTGAAACAACACAATACCTTAAAGAAACACAATAACGTGCGAAAGTAGGTTCGCTGAAGTTTTACCCTACGAAGCGACCAATAAGGGTGACGCTCTCCACTGCCGTTGCACACAAAGACACTATCGTCACGTTCGCTGACTCCCCGACCCGGTACATAGATGGTACTCGAGACAGCTTGTTAACAAGCACGCGTTTATTTACCCATGATTGACAAACAACGGCTTGCGGTTGATTGGGATTTTTTTCTCATTTCATTTGTGTCGTCGTACATCTTTGGCAACGAGCACGCCCTGTACTGGTCTTTAAGACCTCTGCTCTGCTGGGGCGGGATCCTTTCTGCAAGTTTCGCTGAGGAGGAGATGGTGGTGGACCTGCCTAGCAGCATGGGTAGCCCTATCACTGCAAGGATGCGGCTCAGCTCTTCAGTGACATCAGAAGCAGCCGATTCCAAGTCTGATGCTACTTCTGATGACTCGGACGCATTTCTACCTACTAAGCATCGACAGCCAAAACGAAAGTCGGTGGCATCATCCTCAAGTGGAGAGACCGTAATATACAACAGCATCGTGACTACGACAGTTGCTTATGCGCCCGTCAACGACACGGTAAGCCTGAACGCTATCTCCAAACAGAAGCTTTATGACTTCTTCTTCAAACTTGCCCCTGGTCTGATTCAACAAGTTCGAGTGAATCCCAGGAAAAACTATTGCCGTAGACATAACTGATGAGAAGATGGTGCAAACCCTGCTAGGCCTATCTCAGATATGCAACGTCAACGTGCGGACTTTTGTTCCACAGGGCGCTAATGTAACAGCATGTGTTATATCAGATGTATACCTAGAACTTTCGGACGACGTTTTGAAAAGTATGATAGTTGTCACGCCACCATGCAGAGTCATCAGTGCTCGAAGACTTTGGTCTTCGAAGTGTGCAAGGATTCTTTTCGGGTGCGAAAAGCTACCTAGCCACATAAAGGCCGGACTAGTGCGGTACCCGGTCCAACCTTAAATACCAAAGCCTCTATACAATGCCGCAAATGTATCAAGCTTGGACATGTACAAAGTTTCTGCACAAGTGTTGTGGTCTGTGCTAAATGAGGTGCAAATCACAACGTGAAACTTTGCAACAGTGCGACATCTCGCTGCCCTAGCTGTAATGGCGAACACTTGGCAACGGTCAAAGAATGTCCCAACCTAAATAAAATGCGAGCTCCTGAAAGAGAAAACTAAAAATATAGCATCACGAGAAAAGACGCCTAGCCATAGCACCCATCAAGTAGCTGGCGACGGCACAACTGAAGATGTACGTGTACGTATGAAGAAGAGTACAGTCAGAGCGAATCGAACCGACGGAGGGCAGCGCCATTTCACCATTTCGGTAACATCGTGGCTGGCGCTTCCATCAAAGCCGTCGGACACAACCTCCTTAAAGGACACCCCTCATAAAGTGTCGGAACCAGCTTCCGCTAAGGCCATGTCTGCAATAGAAAATACTGTAAACAGGGCACCAGAAACGGCTCCAGACAACGTTGATTCCCAGCTTGTACACATGCTTATGATTCTTGTTAACGTCGTCAGATCTCTCATAGCCGGTCGTCAAACGCCAGCAGCATTAGCCGCACAACAGCTCTTGGAGGCTCTCGTTCCAGTTCTCGACAAACTACACTGAAAGCAACATGAACACCCATCGCAAGCCCCGTCGCTATGTGATGCAGTGGAACGTCAGGTCTCTACGACCGTGTCATTCTGATCTCATTCTTAGGATCCTTGGAATGAAGAATCCGCCGAATGTTTTAGCTCTCCGAGAAAAAAATGTGAGAAATGACGATCTCCGACTTCCGGGTTACGTGGGCGTTCACAGCAATACCCGATGCATGATAATGGCGTGTGCATCTATCCAATGTACAGACACCACGCATCCAAGAAATGCTTCGAAAACATCATTGAACATACGATCTGTTGTTCACTTCGCAGTGATCGACGCAAGTGACCTCTGCGGCGCCGACTTTGAATGTGTAGCAGTTGCTACTAATCTCAAGAAAACAACTACGACAGTGGCAAGCATATATTTTTGGCCTACGTGAACTTTGGATATCACATTGCTGGAGTGCCTGCTATCTCAGTGTGAGTCGTCATTTCTGCTGTGTGTAGATTTCAATGCCCATCATCCTCGTTGGTGTTGTCGCCCACAAGACAATCGTGGAGTGGAAATCAATTAGCTTATTGTTAAACATGATCTGCATACCCTTAATGACAGCTCATCCAAATTTGTTAGCAGAGGAACGAAACAATCCACCATTCATCTTGCCATATCAACGAGAGATGTGC
Organism: Rhipicephalus microplus; assembly: GCF_043290135.1. Taxonomy (NCBI): domain Eukaryota; kingdom Metazoa; phylum Arthropoda; class Arachnida; order Ixodida; family Ixodidae; genus Rhipicephalus; species Rhipicephalus microplus. The sequence continues at coordinate 47,626,237 of NC_134706.1, forward strand.
ACCTTACTTGGTCAAGTGAAGCTGACCCATGGGGTTCAGATCAGCTGCCCATTTGGCTGGTTCCAGAGAATTCTCCTAGCAGTCAGAGTGCTGCCTACACAGTGACAAATTGGAACAAGTTCCGTCAGCTCATTGCGGGGGCGCACTCAGGCGATAACCTGTTCAAACTAGTGAGTGAATGTCTGCAGCAAGCTACAGTATGACGACTGCGAAGCAGAGACAAGCCAAAGCCTGACCTAAAGCTCTTCAGACTATGTTCTTGTCGACGACGTGCTTACAGGAGCGCACAGCGTTCCAAAAAAAGCTCTGATTGGACATTTTATAACCGCTTAAATGCAGTCATCAGGTGGCACACAAAACAACTTCGTCAAAGAAGCTGGGCCACATTGTGTAGCTCGTTGCACATGGCGAGCGGTTTTGGGAGTGTATAGCGCATATTGAAGGCTCTCCAAACACCTGAGGTCTGCGAGAACCCAACTACAGCATTATGCATCACGACTGGATGGTCTCCGAAAATTCTTGCGGAAGATTTTGCCGATATGTTCACCTGTCCTATGTCAAAAGACAACGGCAGTCATCGTTCCGTAACAATTTTATATGGACCTTCATGTGAGATGGATGAGGCGGAATTTACCCTGGCCGAGCTGAGTCATGCACTGAGCGTCTATTACCGTCCCACTGCCCCAGGCGAAGATGGCGAAGATGTTACCAGGCGAAGATGTTACGCACCAAGCCTTGCGAAACATTGATTATGTCTTTCATCAAAGCATCTCGGACGAATACAACAAAGTGTGGCAAACGAGTCTGATTCCTGCTGAATGGAAATCGTCTGTGGTGAAGCCAATTTTAAAGCCTGGTCGCCCTGCAGAACTCCTGAAGTCATACCGGCCAATATCACTAACTTTTAATAATATGGAGCTGATGGAACGAATGGTGCTGTTTCGTCTGGACGCCAGAATACAGGAGCTTACTTTCTTCCCTGATGACATGAGCGGATTTCGTCGCCCCCATTCAGCCCGTGACTGCATAGCAGATCTTGTATCATCGCTTCAATCTGCTCGAGCAAACAGACATTCAGCGTATGTTCTATTTCTTGACATACAGCAAGCGTTTGACTCGGTGCCACATAAGGCGATTATTTGTGCACTGATGAATGGAGGAATTTCAGGTCACCTGTTACACTTTCTCCGTGATTTTCGATCTGAGCGCAGAATGGAAGTCCGCATTGGAGAAGTACAGAGTCAACCTTGTACTGTTAAATGTGGCGTCCCGCAACGCAGCGTCTCGTCACCGCTTCTATTTAACAGCGTACTTGCTGGACTTCCAGGCCGATTACCGCAAGAATGTGACTTTCCTATAGACATATTGATTTATGCTGATAACATCGCACTCCAGCTCAGTGGTCCGTCACACCATGGTCCACGTCTTCGTGGTATACTGCATCGAGCTCTCAATGCAACTTCAGAATACTTGGTGGAAGTTGGCCTGCAGGTTTCACCCCCGAAGTTAGCTGCGATCCCGTATCATCCAAGCCAACGCGCTCGTCGAAGCCTTAGCAGGCTTTACCTCGGAGACACACCGACACAGTGGGTACACCAACATCGCTACTTTTGTGTAATCATCGATTATCGCCTTTCTTGGCACCCTGCTGTTTAAAATGTGAGGTGAAAATTGCTGTCCCTGTTCAAGTATATAGCCGCCTTGTCTGCTAGGGGTGAGGGCATTGATCAGAAGACGGCACTACAGGTTTACCATTCAGCTGTACTCTCTTGCGTGATGTATGCCTTGCCAGTCTTGAATGTACCGCCTGCTTTAATGTCTCAGCTATAACGGGATCATCGTGTTGCCCTCCGAGTACTGTTTGGCTTACCTCGTGAATCACAATGCATCCCACTACTTACTGAAGCACACCAGTTGCCGCTAAGGCTGCAAGTTGACCAGAGAGCGCTACATAATATTGAGCGTCTGAACTGAACCCCACATGGCAAGACACTCCTTAACAGGCTGTTACAGCGCCCACTTTCTCGGATAGGTAAAATGGCGGCTTTGTTCAATGACATTACTGGCAATTTCGGCGAAATTATTAGGTTGCCAACATCGACAGAGCACTAGCCATGTGCCTTCCCTAACCATCTGTCGATTCCGGGAATACGCCAAAAGTGTGACACACCTGTTTCGGAACTATACCAATTAGCCCATTCACACTTATTTGAAAACTTCGAAGACACTGCAAAAGTATTTACGGACGCTTCTGTAAGCAGTGATGGCTTGAGCGCTTCTGCAGCTTTATTCTGCCCTTCAACCGATATCAGGCGGTTGTTTAAAATACCGCACCCCTCATCGTCAGTGACGGCCGAGCTTGCAGCGATTGATGTCGCCCTTAAGTACGTACAAGAAGGGTTACCAGCATCGAAGGTTGTCATCCTCGCCGACTCTCGTGGGGCCCTTAGCAGACTTACCAGCAAGGAGACCGACAGCCCTATTCTGAGCAGAATCATGGAATCCGTTAACCATATTCTGTCACGTGGAGTATGCCTAGCTTCACAGTGCATGGGTACCTTCGCACGTGGGTATTGCGGGCAATGAAGAAGCGGATCGCCTTGCTTCGTCATGCAACCATGATGGCTGTGACTGTCCGTTAATTCTACGTAGGATGGACAACGCTCGTCTGCTTATACGCCGACACCTTCTAAAGCAGCACCCAGACCACCGTGTGGCGAATGGATCGTTCCCTTCCCGTGTTCTCGGCCGTGGCTTGCCTCGTAGTTCCCGAGCACTGTTGTACAAACTAAGAGTGGGCTCTGTGCTGGTGCGTGAACGATTACAGCGTCATGGGCGTGTGGACAGCCCGCTGTGCGCAGCTTGTGGCTCCTCCGAAAAACTTGAGCATCTCGTAGTGCACTGTCCCACGTTTGCTACGCAGTGGTCATGCAGATTAAGGAATATAAATTCCTAGGACTTAAGTGTGCGACTCTAGACGACTACCACTTTCCGAGTGGTAGTGCTTGCCAGCGCAACCAGGCCCACCGAGCTCTCCTTACATTTATGAACCAAACGGACCTGTCCACCCGTTTATAGACGGTCTTTGTTTTCTTTTTTTATTACTTTTATTTATGTTTTTTACTCATACTCGTCGAAGTCTCTGACATTTTTTTTTTCCTTCCTTATCTTCTTTGCTCTTGCTACCCTCTAATCTTTGTTTCCTCTGTTTCTTCCCTCCTCCCGAAAGAGTGAGCAGGCGTTGTGCCCCTCCCTCCAAGTGGCACTTGCCAGCTTGCTCTTTCCTTCTTTCTTCTGTGTCCTTGTGCATCTTTGTATGCAAATCAAATAATATTATTAATAATAATGCGGGCTGACAGGAACACTCCGCAAGACCAATCAAATGCACTATCTTGTGGCGCCATGGCTACCACATAAAAAAGATCACAGCATATCCACGAAGTGAATGATGATGAGTCGGGCGAAGCGTTCGTCCGTCCATGCTTTCGTCCATCCGTGCATTAATCTGTACGTCCGAATGGACAGATGGACGAAAGCACGGACGGACGGAGAGAAACATGAATGCACGCATGTACAGATGGACGAAAAGACGCACGTAAATACGGACAGACTCACGGACTAACGAACGGACAGCCCGGACGCACGAATGGACGGATGGACGCTTCGCCCCACTCATCATCATTCACTCGGTGGAGTGCTGTCAAAATCACTAATGTCATCTGTTTGTATTATTCCCAAGGGCATATACACAAAATGCCGTCTATTGAGCATCTCATAAACAAGATGCGGCTACATTCTATTACTGCTACTACTACTACTACTACTACTACTACTACTACTACTACTACTACTACTACTACTGCTGCTGCTGCTGCTGCTGCTGCTGCAACAGAGAAGGGAACGACCCACGGCCTAAATATCTTCGCCCCAAAAAGGAACCACCGAAGCCCGTGCAAGAGAATTAGCCTGCGAACGCAGAGCATGATTTACTCCGCTGCAGGTATGTGAGTAACTCCTATTTGGTGGGCGAGCACCAGGCGAACGCTGGTTCGATTGACATGTGAGGTTTAAAGCCCCACAACCACCACAACTTTGTTAGAGACGCCATAGTGGAGGGCTCCGGAAATATCGACCTCCTGGGGTTCTTTATTGTGCACCCAAATCTGAGAACACGGGCCCACACCATTTTCGCCTCCATCGAACATGCAGCCGCCGCAGCTGGGATTCAATCCCGCGACCTTCGAGACAGCAGCCGAGTACATAGACTACCGCAGCGGGGCACTAGGCGAGCGCGAGATACCGGGAAAGGGGGCTCACGGGTAGCCAATGAGGATCGGCGGAGTACCGTGATGTGTGCTAGTGTGACGTCAGCGGGAGGCGTTGTCCGGGCATCTCGAGCGTGCGTCTCCGAGTGGGCAAAACCGACGCATGGATCGCACCAGAGGAAAATGGCTGGCGGAGAAGCCACGGTGGCCATCTCCCGACGCTCGAGCTGCACAGGGCTAATGTTCACGTTAGCACGGAAGCGAGGCGCCAAAACGGGAGGGTGCACTCGATTCCAACAAACGTCAGAAGGTGTGCCTACCAGATCGCCAGCCGCCGTTTGCGGCTATATAAACCTGTGAAACATGCGAAGCTTGAGACCTTCCAGGCAAATAGAGCAAGCAAACCTCGGCGTGAGTGTGCTTGGCCTAGTACTGTAAGTGTGTAACACCTGAAGTCACAGTATCTTCTCTATTCACTATCTTATGTGAAACCGCCATGAACTTGATGATAGAGGCTTAAAACGAGGGTATAGAAATGCCCGAAACAAGTGTGGCATAAGTTAGCAAGGCACCGAATGAAATAAACTACAGAAAAAAAATGATGAACAAATCGCAGTAGTTTCTCATGATTTTCCGCGTGGTCTGATGAAGCATACAGCTGACCCCCACGCGGCAAGAGAGAAGACCCCTGCGGCGGCTGCAATTCCGATGGAGGCAGAAATGTTGTAGGCCCGTGTGCTCAGATTTGGGCACACGTTCAAGAACCCCAGGTGGTCAAAATTCCCGGAGCCCTCCTCTACGGCGTCTCTCGTAATCATTTGGTGGTTTTGGGACGGTAAACCCCGCATATCAATCTAGAGAAGACCCCATCATCGTGGCAAGCATGCAATTGTCGAAGGAATCGCTCAGCTTCCTGTACTACACAGATGCTCAGGTGTCGTGAAAGGGGGGCTGTATTAAGCACAGAGTTGAGGTATGAAGTGTAAAAACTTCGCGCGCTACAAGGACAGGAAATCAACGTAGAGAGAACGTCAAAACACAACACAAGCGTCGTTCCGTGTCGTTCTTTGTACGTCAGTTTTTCACGTCAAACTGGCAAATCAAGAAACGTCACACTAACTACAGTAAACAAATGCTTCAGTTCATGCTACCAGCTTTGCTAAATCCAAGTAGCCGAAAGCGGCTCTTTGACACTCGGGAAACCACATTTAAAGAACTACGGATACATTCAAGTACAATATCCTTACCATGAGTTTTCTCAAAAAACATCTCATTTTGAAAGAGAAGTGCAAATGAAGTACTGTGAACCAGCTAGCCCAAACCAAAGTATTTCTCCAAAACATCACCGTCTATTTGTTTTTCGTTTTCATTGTCTCTCAAATAAAAATATTTTTAATGTTTCTTCAGACTGTATGTGCAAGCACGCTTCCTTCTTGCACGGAGGATGGTCATGTTCACTAAAGAATGTGTGCAGTTCATCTTTCTGCCTTTTTTGGTCATTGCCACCATTTACGTTGCTATACATGTAAGGTGACCAGGACACCATCGAGCTGAATAATAAGCTTTTTTCCCCAGGTCTTTCATAACACTTCATTTTAAATAAATATGTTCATTGTATATAAATCAATTCTTGCACGGAGAAATTTTACACTATGTGGAACCAACTGGTTCCTACTTTGGCTTTTTAGAACTTGCTTAAATCAACACGAGAATGACATTGAAGGAAAACTTAGCCCGTGGTTTCGAGGTACTCACCAGGGCCAACACAACAGTGACATTTTCGTATGATTTAGCACGGGCTTTACAGCCACACTAAGGAGCACAACTATAAGTGCGGGCAGGGCTCCCCTCTAGGGTGGGGGCGAAGCTCAGCCGCAGCGCCCCCCCCCCCCCGTTTTCTTAATATGTCAATGTATCGGGCTGACTTTGTGACCCCCTCTCCGACCCACCTCATCCTTCCCGTTCACACGCCTCAGCCTGCAACAAAAGTAATACATTAGCACTGCTTAAACCACTTGAATGTTCATTCGCAGGGCACAAGTTTACCCATTGAAGAGTTTTTATAGTGCAAGCATATGTTCTCGGTACTTTCCCCGTCAGGGCCGCGTGACAGTATTCTCTGCTCGCATATTTCTCTTTTCTTCGTCCTTGCTTTCAGAGCCTTTTGCACTTAGTACAGTGTCCTGCCAACTTGTTCTTCCTCCCCACCGGAAACCGGACCTCCAATAACACTCGGCGACAACTTTTCTTGGCACTGAAGGGAAAGATAAGGGCGTGGAGCTTCTGCATATGTAGCACTATACGTCAAGTAGTCTAGTTTGGCTTTGGGCGCACATCACTGTTTCAAGTAGACGCAGATGCCGCCTAGTGCCCAAGGTGCACGTAAAAAGGCCGGACGTTTTCGTGCGTTTATAATCTCGAGGTCACAACGAAAAAATGGCAGATCCTACGTATGGTGGGCCTCGATTATATGCGAAGCACGAAAGAGAAATGTTGATATGTCACTTTAAAATCAGCGCAACGTTACGAGATGGAGGTAAATGATGCCGTAGATGACTACCGTGTCATGATTTTCATGCTTCAATGAGTCGTTTACCTTCGTCACCTATTCACGTCACGTGATACCAAATTTAGTATATGTGGAGCTAGCGAAACACCCACGAGCACGCTATGAGCGTGGTATGTTGTCATGTTCTTACATGACACGCTTGTCAGGATTATCGTGTTTGCACAAGTCATATATTTTGTCATCCATTGACGTCAAGTAACACCAAGTTTGGTATATGTGGAGCTAGCTAATCGGCCACGAGCGCATCATGAAGGGCTCAATATACTCCAATGTAGCGTTGACACGCGCGCAGGCTGGGCCCAGCAACGGTACGTCAGCCAAACGTGAGCACTTTATTGTCTGACGCCAAGCGCGGCCGGCGCAACCAGCGTCCGTCGTCGCGGCCCGACGCGAAATGCGACATGCTGCATTTGGCGCCAATGCTTTATCCAGACAGCACTGCGTCTGCCTCTTTTCGAGACGCAGGGACGCTGGACACGCTTAAACGCGCATGCGTCAAAGAAACGCAGTGTGCGCTTGAGAGTACATGGCAGGTCCGGCGCCTGGCACGGCAACGCCGCCATGACGCGATAAAACGAAGCCAGTGCGCACACGCGCTGGGTCACGTCGAAGTGTGTTGGTGCCTTGACTGTGGCATGTAGTCATGTTCTCACGTGACATGCATCTCATGATTATCAAGTTCGCACCAGTCACATACCTTCGTCATCCATTGACGTCACGTAATACCCAATTTGACATTTGTGAAGCTAGCGAAATGGCCGCGAGCGCATCATGAGTGTAGCATGTAGTCTTGTTGTTACATGACACGCATCTCATGCTTATCATGTTTGAATGTAATTTGCCTGTGTCATCCGTTCACGTCACGTAATACCGAATTTGATATATGTGAAGCTAGCGAAACGGCCGTGAGCGCATCATGAGCGTATCATGTCGTCATGTTATTACATGACATGCATCTCATGTTTATCATGTTTGCATTAGGCCCATACCTTCGTCATCCATTGATGTCCCGTAATAAGAAATTTAGTATAAGTGAAGCTTGCGAAACGGCCGCCAGTGCATCATGAGCGAGGCATGTAGTCATGTTGTTACATGACACGCATCTCATGATTATCATGTTTGCACCAGTCAGATACCTTCGTCAGTCATTCATGTAACGTAATACCAAATTTGGTATATGTGACACTAGCGAAATGGCCGAGAGAGAGAGAGAGAGAGAGAGAGAGAGATAAAGATGCAAAGAAAGGCAGGGAGGTTAACCAGACGCACATCCGGTTTGCTACCCTGCACTGGGAAAGAAATGAAGGGGAGAAAAGAGGTTGCAGAGAGATGAGAAGGTACACACAATCACGAGCACACTCGGGGAGCACGCACAGTCTACAGGTGGTCGCTCAGGTTTGTTGACTTTACTTAAAGTAGCAGTGCTTTAGTCGCTTTCTGCGCAACTCAGGCAGATGCCCAAGGTCCTAGTATCTTCTGCACACAAAATGGTCCGGGGTCAAGTTGATTCAAAACCATCCGGAGCAAGCATCGCTGTGTGTCGTAGCAAGCGCAGCTGCACAGGGCATGTTTGATGGTCTCTTCAGCTCCGCAGTAGTCGCATGTAGGAGTGCCTGCCATACCAATGCGAAAGGAGTACACCTTTGTAAATGCAACACCCAACCAAAGGCGGCATAACAGTGTCGCATCGGAGCGGGAAAGTTGTGATGGTACCTTTAGCTTGAGCGAAAGATCCAGTTCATAAAATTGACACCTTTGGAAGCTGCTAGACGACCAGAACGTGCGTGTGAGATCACGAGCCAGCAGGTAAAGTTGTCTTGCTGCATCATTCCTTGCTAGAGGAATCGGGACTACACGGGTTCCTTCATGGGCTGAGTGGGCTGCATCATCGGCTAATTGATTTCCGGTAATACCGATATGTCTAGGCAGCCATTGATATATTATATCATGCTCTCGTGCTAGAGCTTCATGATGGCAATGTCTTATTTCTTGTACCAATTGTTCATGACTCCTCCTACGCATGGCAGACTGCAAACTCTGAAGCGCTGCCTTCGAATCACAGAATATGACCCATTTTCCTGGACGTTCTTGAACGAGATATTGTAAAGCAGCCCTTATAGCAGCAAGCTCTGATCCCGTAGATGTAGTCAAATGCGACAACTTGAACTTGATTGTCATTGCTGCAGCCGGAAATACACCGGCACCCGATTAGCTGCTGGACGAGACGGACCCATCAGTGTATATCTGCGTTCGGTCTAAGTACAACTCATGTAATAATAGCAGTGTTGCTTGCTTCAATGCTACTCTGGAGTGATTGCTTTTCTTTTTGATTCCCGGAATTTCTAAACGTACTTAAGGCTGGTCAAGGCACCACAAAGAACATGCCATTCTCGCAACTGGCGTATATCCTGATGAAATGCTGCTTAAGTGCTTGGCTATGACGTCTGAAAACATAGCACGTGGTCGTCCGGAGGGTAGAAGGGCCAAGTGGTGGTCGGGGACACGGCTAGCATGTCGAATGTGCGCTCTGAGGCAATCGACAACTCTATATGTCCTGACCGCATGGTCTTTGGCAAGCATGATTGTGGCATAAGTAGAAGCGCAGCGGGGCAGTCCTAGGCAGATACGCAGTGCCTGACCCTGCAAACTCTCCAATGAATGAGGATTGGATTTGCAAGTGTTAGTCAGTACCGGCAAGCTGTAGCGCAATAGACCAGAAATAGGGTCCTATACAGCTGTAGCATGGAGGCCACAGAAGTTCCCCATGCTTTCCCGCACATGAATTTCATTATATGTACAATAGATAGCAGTCTCTTCTTCAAGTACGCACAATGCGGGCTCCACGAAAGACTTCTGCCGATTAATATGCCCAGGAAACGATGCGTCCGTGCATATTTGACACTCTGCCCATTGATGTAAAGAGGGTATGGCGTCATTGGTTTACTTGTAAACGCCATCAACGCGCACTTCACAGTTGATATAGTTAGGCCTTGTTTCTGAAGGTAGGCTGTTCTTAGGGTTGCTGCCCGCTGTATTCGTGCACGCATCTGAGGGCGAGTAACTGCAGCACTCCAAACGCAAATATCATCTGCGTATACGGCTAGGTGCACCGACTTTGGCAGAACCTTCACCAGACCAATGAGGGCCAAATTGAACAATGTGGGGCTTAAAACACCTCCCTGAGGTACTGCGCAGCAGGTGTAATGTTCAGCAGTTGTACACTCATATGTTTGCACAAAGAAACCCCTGCCAGTTATATAATCTTTTATCCATTGAAACATTCGTCCACCAATGCCCATTGCTGCGAGAGAATTGGGGATGGCATCGTGAGCTACATTATCATATGCACCCTTCACGTCAAGAAAGAGTGCCACTGATATGCGCTTGCGACTTTTTTCTTGCTGAACAAATCTCGATAAGTCAAGGGCACAGTCGATGGAAGAGCGGCCCCGACGAAAACCTGCCATGCAAGAAGGGTATTTGGTGTATCGTTCCAAGTAACACTCGAGACGAAATAGAACCATTCTTTCCATCACTTTTCCGAGGCAGCTGCGAGGGCAACAGGGCGATACGCTGTCAAGTCCAATGGTGATTTTCCCGACTTCAAAAGTGGTAATAATCGAATTATTTTCCATTCTCGGGGAACACTGCCGCTGAGCCAGGAGTTGTTAAAGCATGTTAAAAGTTCTTTTCTGGCTTTCTGTCCAAGGTATCTCAACGCACTATAAGTAATACTATCAGGACCTGTCGATGACATGTGTTTAGAAGCGACTAACGCACCTTCCAGTTCTTCCATGGTGAACGGAATGTCCATTTCTGGTAATCGCGTCTCAGGAAAGATCACGGCGTCGATGCTCTCGTTCATAATATTCCCGGCAACTCTTGTGCATAATTCTTCAGCCACCTCGAGTTCTGTTTTTCCATGATGGAGTGCCAAAGCTTTAAAAGGGTGCCGTTGTTGCGGAGAGGAGCGAAGACCATGAACTGTTCTCCAGATATATGACAGCGGTTTATGAGGGTCCAGAGATTCACACAATGCTTTCCAGCGTTCGCCCTCCAGCTTGTAAATGCGTCGTTGAATCTTTTTCTATCTTCGATCTCAAAGGAGTCTTGCTCCCTTCAGATCGAAAATTGATCTTGTGCGTCTGTATCGTCATTCAGCACGCCTTCGTATAGCTCGTAATCTTTCCAGTTCGATGTCAAACTGTGTTATTTTAGACGAAAATGGTAATTTACATTGGACGCTTGCATAGCTTCCGCTATGGTATTTTCCAGGCTCCAGGCGAGGCCTTCCTAACAAACGTCCTCAACACGCGATGTAAACATCGACCAGTCAGTGCCAATTACAACACCGGAAGAGAAATTATTTATGATACCATCGATCGTCACGTAGGTGGGTATGTGATCACTCCCATGAGTCTCAATATCGCATAACCATTTAACTTTGTGAGAGAAGCACCGTGACACCAATGTCAGGTCAAGGCATTTGTCATACGTGAGACCCCGCCGATATGTTGGGGTATCATCGTTCATGATGAAAAGGTCGTAATCGGAAGCAAATGTAACAATGTTCCTGCCCCTGGCATTCATCCTAGTGCTCCCCCAAAGCATGTGATGGGCGTTGAAGTCACCGGTGATGATCCAAGGCACATCGGTCCTCATTAGGATGTCTTTTAATCTGTCGCAGTCAAATCGCGATGACGGAGATATATATCCACCAATAAGCGTGAACGAAACTGCATTCTTCTTCACACGAAGACACACGTACTGATTGTCGTCATTTGAACTTATTGGGTACGAAAGATAAGTCAAGTCTGTGCGAATGTAAACAATTACTTTGCTTCGTTCTTCGCAAGCGGCTGAACAAAAAGCTTCCTAACCGGACAATATATAAGGCATTAATACGTTTGGTTCACTTATGACAAGTATAGGGAATTGATTGGCCCGAACAAATTGGCGAAAGTCTGAGATACGGGACTTCATGCCTCTGGCATTCCACTGAAAGATCGACGCACTTTTAACTTTAGTGCGGAAGATGAGATATTGTTGAGCCATTGTTCTTATACGACGTTAGCAAGAATAGGATTTAGTGCACCCAGTATTTGCAGTGCACTCTTAGCAGACGGATATTGTATGCTGCTCAGTAGCGTGTGAATCGTGTCAATTAATGATTGCACGATCGCAGTCACGTGCCTGTCTTGGTTGGAAAGATCTCGAACCGTGATCGCGGACTGGCTGTCATGAAACTCCTGCGGTTTGCTTGATGCTGCTTCCCTTTGAAGTGCAGGCCACTCTGTCGCAGTTAGAGTATGCTCACAGGCTTTGTCCTTTAGAGCCTTTCCCACGGCATGTGATCTGGGAGGCAAAGGAGGTGGCACTGATGAGGGATCTGGCAAACGTGTCGAGGAGGTAGCGGGCGTCCTTCAAGACCGACGTCGACGTGAACGACGTCTTCTGACTTTAGCTGCGGCTTCTCGATGAGATGAGTGATCGCGCACCTTGTCCTTCAAGAAGGCAATTTGCTTCTGAATCCACGGGCAGTCCTTCGATGTGGCTTCATGGGATCCATTGCAATTAGAGCATTTCTTGACAGTTGCGATGCACTTATCCGCTTCATGGGGATCGGCGCAGCGGTGGAATACCACCGAATTCTCGCACACGCTGCTCACATGTCCAAGTTTCGTGCATTTACGGCACTGGAGAGGCTTTGGAACGAAAGGCCGCACAGCATGTCTGAAGTAACCCACGTTCACATGAGAGGGGAGTGATGTGCTCTTAAACGCAATCTTCACACAGCGAGACTTGCCTAGCCGGGTGACATCAACAATTGGAGTATCAGTTGTTGACTTGACGAGAAATTGTAGGTCATTATTGGAAATAGCCACATCTATGTCGTACATCACGCTGGTTACTACATCACATCCCAAGGGAACATGAGAGCGCGCCTGGTTGCCATCCAAGTCAGTTACACTGCGCAGAAAGCCCAACGCACTTGTGTGCAAACGTCAACAGCCAGTATATTCTTTCTGGCGTTCACTCTTATGTCCGTGATCTCATTGGGCACGAGCGTTTCCAGAGACCTCGACACAGACTGTCCGTTAAGGCGTTTCATGCTGACAGTAGGAAGTGCAGGCAGAAACAGGATGGTATAAGTGTTCGATTTTGGCGCTTCACTTACAGTTTGAATAGTTGAGGATGAGGATGTCCTCATGTTCCTCCTCTTCGCTTTGCGGCTCAGTACAGGTTGGAAACCGTCATCTGAAAAGTCCTCACTGCTGAGATAGTAAGCATGAGTATCTTCACTGTCGCTGTCACTCGCTTGTCCCATCCGCTGCCTGGAGGCGGCCGCCGCTGACGCCGCTGGTGCCGGCAGGCACCCGGGGTGGTCTACATCCATCCCCTCCAAGGGAGCAGCGAAAACCGATCAACACACTTAAATTACCACTGAAATACGCCGGAGTTAGCAAAAGTAGCTCCTATTCAAAACACACTTCTTCGTCTTCTCGAAATGGCTGAGAGCGCATCATGAGCGTGGTATGTAGTCATGTTGGTACATGAAACACATATCACTATTTTCATGTTAGGGTCTGTCGCTTGTTTTCGCCATACAAGTCATACCATACCAGTTTTGCAACATGTCATGTGAACGAAACAAACGCAAGAGCTGCAAGACCATGAAATGTAAATCATAACATTTATGACATACATGTCATGATTTTGATGTTACGACTAGTCAAATATGTTCATCATACAGTCATGTTATGCCGTACCAAGTTTCGTATTGATATCCAAACGGACAGGAGAACTAAATGTCGTAAGCGGCTAGATAGATAGATAGATAGATAGATAAATAGATAGATATATATATATATAGATAGATAGATAGATAGATAGATAGATAGATAGATAGATAAATGAATAGATAGATAGATAGATAGATAGATAGATAGATAGATAGATAGATAGATAGATAGATAGATAGATAGATAGATAGATAGATAGATAGATAGATAGATAGATAGATAGATAGATAGATAGATAGATAGATAGATAGATAGATAAATAGATAGATATATAGATAGATAGATAGATAGATAGATAGATAGATAGATAGATAGATAGATAGATAGATAGATAGATAGATAGATAGATAGATAGATAGATAGATAGATAGATAGATAGATAGATAGATAGATAGATAGATAGATGCGCTCAAAGTCGCCGAAGGTCGCTAAGAAATGCTTCGCATTTAATAAATTGAAGGAAATACAAATATCTTATTAATGTCAGCGGCGTCCTGTGTCAAATAGCTCCACGTATAGAAAATGAAGAAAGAACATTTATGTTATACGTTGAAAATACGGATGCTACTATAGAACTACATTCACGGGCGGTAGGGTGCACGCAATTTGGCAGTAGCCTTCGCTTCAGTGCCAAGAAAAGTCGTCCCCAAGTGCCGCCTTTACACACAAGGCTCCCTGGGCTACGCCGTAGTCCCCTGCAGGCTGCTGTTGGTGCACGTGACCCCCCCCCCCTTAGAAATAAAACGGCAGCATATTCCCGGTGTGAATGAGGGAGAGTGCGATGACTCTCGTGCAAAGCCCAGAAAGGATGAATTCCTCCTCTCTGTAAAAAAAAAAAAAAAGCTCCATAGTTGCTTCGAAGTGCAGCACTAACGCTGCTAGGAGCAACAGTGACAGGGATGCGTGAAATGAAAAAAAAAATTGTTGCAACGTCAAATTGCAAGAAACTTTCATAAAAATATCAGACCCTCATACCAGTTATTGTAACTGCTGAAAAGCTCATGGTCGATGTAGCCACAGTTTTTGGAAATCGGTGCCTACACATACGCGAACAAGTGGCGCACCTTCGGTGTCCTCATTTAGATAAATTAAGACTAATATGCATTAGATGACGTCTAGTTCTTTGTAAACGATGTGTAATGCAAAAGCAGTTTTTTAATGCATCTGTTGCGCCGAAACGTACGTATGAGGCCCACGGGACGGCTACATGCTCTCCCTTATTAGAGCACAAAGTACTTTAAGTCGTTAACCACTCTTTCTAAACACACATATCGTTAGCCACATTTTCTAAACAGCCCATACAGCATCTCAGACGAACGCTGTTGTGCTCTTGGTACACGCCGTAATCTTTGTCAACAGGGCCTCTTCAAGTGTGAAGGTCATGGACGGCTTTATGTTTTACCATAGCAGTAAACGAAGTACTCAAAATCGTTAACCATTTTTTCTAAAGTGCACAAAATAGTTAACCACTTCTTTTGAGCAACAGGTGCGAAACTCGTAAGAGATTTGCCTAGCTCGGAAACGCGAAGATATATGTGGGAAAGAAAATATGATCTTCTACTACATTCCTATTATTGGAGCCACGCACACCACCTATCCAGAGAAACGCCATGTGTTGCGCAATGGTAGCGCGCGTGGACAGCCAGAGCTCTTCAAGAGGATCCGCTTCCGCATCGTCCAGGGGAGAGGCGCCTCGGCTGCCAAGAGGGACAGACACTACCACTTGCGTCCGTCAAAATTCGCGGTCGCTGTGTCGTGTCACTGGGCCAACCCTGCCGTATGTACCGTGTGCTCAGATTTGGCCGCACGATAAAGCACCCCAGGTGGTCGAAGTTTCGGGAGCCCTTCACTATGGCGTCTCTCATAATCATACAGCGGTTTAAGGACGTTAAACCCCACATATCATTATTATCGTATAGTTAAAGTGCAGTTTTAATTGCGAATGCATTTCTTAATCAGGCTATGTCAAACGTACGTCGGAATTCGTTTACCGTCCTCTCCCATAGCAACAGCTTCGGGCGCACACACTTCTAGCAACCGGAGCCCCCACAATGTCACGCTTCGACGTCGGTAGGTGTCAGCAACAGCTGAGGGCGCGCGCTTGTCCTCGCCCCTAGCAAATGGAGTCACCACCTCCTTGACTAGAACTCCACTTGCCACCGCCTCAATGCAGTGCATCGTTCTTCTAACATTTGTGCTGCCAGCGTTTGTGTTGATTAGACGCTGTCAATATGGCCGTGGTGGTGGTAGTGGTTCTCGAGAACAAGAAAAAGCACCATATTTCTGTTTGCCTCTTGGACGACATGGCGCTGTGCTTTGTAGTGCTTGGGGAGGGGGGGAGGAGGAGAGATAAAAAGTATAGAAGAAAATAGGTGAAGAGATAGAGAGGCAAACGACGGGGGAAAAAAGGAGATATGAAAGTTGGGAGCTTTTTGAAGAAGTTCAAGGACGGGGCACCACTCGGCGAGAGCTTCACGGCCTCGGGAGACCGCAAAGGGCGAACGAGTGGGCTTGAGCTACGCTCTCATCGCAGATCGCTGGGGTGCAACCGTTCAGCTAGAAATCTTCCGAGCAACTTCTATGGTCGTCAGGTATGACGACAGGGGCATCCTTCTCCTCTCCTTCGCCCACCATTCGCTCTCTCGCCTCCCTTCGCCCCACTCTCCCGTCCGCTCACTCGTACGTATATATAAACGGAGTGAAGCGCACACCTCCCTCTCGACCGTTAGCTGGCTGATGAATGTGTAAATAAATGGTTACGGTACAAACCTCGTCTCGTCGTTAATTTACCCATTAAAATTACTACGCCGTGTACACTCGGTGCAAGAAATGCATTTGCCTTTTCTCGCGATCCCCTTCGGGGAGGTGAGGGTAATGTTTTTTTTTTGGGGGGGGGGGGGAGTTGAAGCCTACGTTGCCATTACTTTACCTACGGACACCACACAGCAAGACCAATACCCACACCACATACGCCAAGCAGTCGTGTTGCGTGCAAGGCTCTTATTATGGCACACACGAGGCGAACGCTTGCTACTTTTCATTCGCTCCAACCACCCTTCACATAGGTTTGACCCCCCCCCCCCCCCCCGTTCCTGGTGGCTTAGCAGACTTAGATGTGTCACTGCTTATTTCGAGCACACCGGTTTGATTGCCGGCTATTGAGGTTTTTATGCCCGCCTATGCCACTTCCGGCATAGGCTCGTATGCTGGAGTTGAGATGCTGATAAACTTAACGACATGGCTTGGACGCCGAAGCCATGGCGGCTGCTCTGACATCGAGGTAAAACAGGTTTTAAAAATATTTCGAAAGAAAATTGGCCGTTTATCTGCGTGCTTTACTGCAAAAAAGATGATCGTCATCACAACTTTTGTAAGTGCTAAAGGCCCGTACGTAACACGATGGAAAGACACGTACGTGACTTTACCGCATACCAAAGTTATGAATCAGTACCAACAACCCTAAACCCAGTGCCTTCTAAGATAGACTTCAGTCTGGAAGCGTTGCGTGAGATATGGACACCATCTGGCAGCAGTGTCGGGAAAGCAAATCTTGTGTATAACGCATAGCCACTGGTAGGTGGCAGCACCATATCACCCTAGCTAAGGTCCCTAGATGAAACAAGTTTCCAAGGTAGCGACACCCTCCCTTTCCCTCCTCGCTTATGTGCCTGAAGCGCCCCCTAGAAGGTTTAAAACTTTCATCCAAAAGCGAATGTTTGGGTTCTGTTGCTACGGTGAGTAAATGTAAATGAAACGAAATGGAACGAAATAAGACGTAGAATAAACAGTTACCTTTATGAACATAAACGGCACAACACAAGAGCAAGCGGGATGTGCGTTACTCAACCGGCAACGTTGGGCAGTTCTATACTTTACACCACTAGCCATGGCGTCTCGCGTAGTACATTTTAGTTCCACGGCCGCGGTATTTCGTCCAGTTCTAACTAGTCCACTTCTCCGATTGTGTTTTGTTCGTGCTGTGACACAGTGAACGTGCTTCTTGCTGGATCCTGTAAGTGGCCACAGGGCGTGACGTTGTGACAATTGATTACAACCGGCTTGTGCACACGCAAGAAAAAAAAAACTACGACCAGACTGGTACGAACACTCGTCCAGCAGCACTGCGATGACGTTTTTTTTAATGTGCCCATTTGGACAATCGTGATGCGAAGTGATTCAGATGCGGTGCTCGGAACTTCCTGAAAAGTGAGAGTTCTACTGGTGAGGTGTCTCGAAGCAGCGCGTTTCGGCTCAAGCGGGAACTGGTCAAGAAAGAAATGTTTCTGAAGGTGCGTTGAGAACAACCTACAGCTGTTCTGTATACGTGCATACCCACACGTATTTGTACCAACTGGCATGCACTAGACATGCATTACACGCGCGCCTGGCGTTTCAATAAAAACCGACAAGTGAACTCGCTTCGCAGATCCGCGTCGACATACGTTGACGGAGTCTCACGAAAACATTCGCGTGAAATGGTTCATAGTTGCACTTCATGGTGCGCTTCATCTCGGAAGTGCTTTCGAGGTAAGTTGAAGATAGCGAAACCATTTTCTGTTGTTTACGGCAACGCAGCATTGCTGAAAAACGCAGATGTTGCATTGAACGAGTATGGCGAAACAATCTTGGTCGACTTAGCGCACACCGAAACGCTCCTCCTCTTCAGTTTATGTTCTGGCTACGATTTTGTCGTTGGTCACGGCGAGAATCCGGCTGGAGCCATATGCGCATGCGTACTCATTTTCAACCTTTTGCATAATAATAAATAACACCACCAGCCATTTGCAAGATCACGTGCAAGTAATGCACCAATTACAGACGCGGATGGCAGAGAAAAAAGAGGAGTAATCGAGAGAGTGAGGAGGACGGCTCGAGAACAATGAGTGACGCTACCTTGTTTCATCTAGGGACCTTAATCCTAGCGAAGCGTGGAAAACAACTGCTTTTTTTTTCATAGCGTCGCATTCTCAGCGCTGCGCAATAAGCACTGTGATTTTGAGAATTGAGTGTTTACGTATTTTCTAGTAAAGAAACACACCACATAATACTAACTTACGGATGCGGCACCTCACATATGCCAGTTATCTGATTTTGATTGACACTGTTCACAAATATGAACGCAGCCACCAAACCAAGATGGGTGGGTGTAGAGCAAGGGCTTAAACTTCTTTAGGAGGCCGAGTCGGGTGACCGAAATACAATCAAAAAGATAGGTAGAGAGATCAAATTTCTTGTGGTAAATTATGCCAGGAAAGACGATCGTCTTTCAATTTTAAGGGGAGAATATTTATAGGAAAAGGAGAGATGTTATCCGTTGTTCACATACCGCTGCCGTTTCCCTGTTTAGGGATGGGGAATCGGATAAACGTTTCTAGGAGGAATGCAAAAAAACATAATCAAATAAGCATTCTAAACCTGTAAGTTAACCTGACACAAAAATTAAAAGTAGCATGTCTGGTAAGTTAAGTTAAGCTAAGTATAGGATGGTCCATCATGACGGCTTTGCGACACGGCAAGCTGGAAACGTTTGAAAGAAATAAATCCTTGCTTAGTTGGTACTGCTGTTTAGGCGAGCAGTAATGTAGAGTGTAAATATAAAATTATCAAAATTAAGTGATAAATGAATGCGTAATCATTAGTTTGTGGTTTGACACAGCAAAATCTGGATATGGTTTTGAAGCACGACGTAGCGGAGTGCTTCAAAAGTTCAGAACATCTGGTGTTTTTCTATGGGCACTGACACCTTTTTTGGAGGTGGGTTTATAGTGCCATAGGAATCTCCTGTATGCAGAGACAAGCATACATATCTGAGCAAGTGTGACACTCAGCAAACACCGACAAGATATTTTGTTTTGATGTAAAGTTAACTTTCTGGTTGCGCATCTACCGACATCCACACTAGCTTCACGTCAGGCTAGAGCCATAGACCTGGTGACTTCACGCAACAGTTTGGCTAGGTGTGATGACGTTAAGCACAAAAGCTCGCGCAAAAAAATGGCAGCTTGCATGTCGCCTCCTCGATCGAGTGCTCGTGGCGTGCGGTCTTGTGGTCACTGCCGTCTAGCGTACCTTCGAAGCTCAGCATTGCGCAGTGCTTCCAATGCACTTCACGCATGCAGCACAGCCGCCGATACCGTTATGGTGCCTACACCCACTCAAAGCCCTTCTTACAATTCCTGGCATCCAAAATAAGAAAACGTCGTCGCATCTAGCCCTGAAACAGGCCACATTACTTTTCCTGCAAGAAAAGCACAATGGACGCCTTCACATTTACACGGACGGCTCGGTGTCTTCAGTAAGCTCTGCAGGGGCGGTGGTTATTCCCGCGAGGCACATCACAATTAAATTCATGACATCGCATTTGACGTCGTCGACAGCTGCAGAACTTGCAGCCATACGTGCAGCTCTGGAGTTTATAGTGAAAGAACCTTCGAGAATTTGGTCTATCTTCTCGGACTCGAAGGCATCTCTTCAATGTCTTATGTCACCCTTTCGTCATGGACCTAATGAACAGTTAGTAGCTGAAATAAGGCTTCTTCATCACAAAGCAATCATAAAACAGCACAGCATAGTGTATCAGTGGATACCAGGTCATTGCGCTATATATGGCAATGACCGCGCAGATGAGGCCGCTAGATCTGCACACGGTGGTACCCAATACACAGCCATCCCGTTCTCAAGAACCGACGCAGCTACAAGACTTCGTTCGCTTGCACGTGACCTCACACTGGTACAGTGGAACTCAACAGACTTCACAAACGCGCGCCTGCATAACTTGGATCCCGATCTGCAGCTTCGTCTTCCCCCAAGGATATCTCGAGCTGAGGAGACTCTTCTATGCCGCCTGTGGCTTGGAGTGGCCTTCACGAACGCATACTCTTATCTCATTGGGATGGCCAGCTCCCCTACATGCACTTACTGCAGTTGCGAAGAAATTATCGCGCACATTCTGTATGAGTGCACCCATTTCAATGTGCAAAGACAAGAACTCACTGCAGCTCTGGATAGACTAGACGATTGGCCTTTGTCGGAACAAAGGATTCTGGGTCATTGGCCGAGCCCATCCTCAGCCCAGAAGGCTTTGAAACCTTTGCTGCGCTTTTTGCGGACAACTGTCCTCAGAGACAGACTTTAGTGTCTTATACTCTTTGATGCCTTTCCTCTGTCACAATTTTTTTTCGTAATTTCTCCCTCTCTCCGCAACATTTCTTTTTAACATCTTTCATTCCCCTCATCCCTTTCCCCAGCACAGGGTAGCCAGCCGGTCTAAGAACTGGCTAACCTCCCTGTCTTTCCACTTAAACTTTCTTCCTCTCCTCTTCCTCCTTCGAAGCGAGCTAGCGGAGTCAGGAATAGTGAACATGCCCGCGAACACTAGATATATGCCTATCAGAGGGCAAATGAATCGTTCGGTTTCTATTTTGTCGTCATGACACTAATATTTCGCTCTATTTAGGCTTGCGTCAGTAAGACGGGGGACAAGAGGTCCAAGTTCCCCAGCTTCCCATCCGATCCGGGGCTGAGACAAATGCGGGTCGACCGCGTGCGCCGTGGCCGATTAGGAGACTGGACGACGAAGTGGAGTTCTGTCTGTTCGCTGCATTTGACTCCAGATGCGTACACGCGCAACATGTAGTAACCAACCGACTTCAGATTGCCGGCGAACAACCTGCGCCTTGAAAATGATGCCCTCCTAACGTTGCTCACCCAATTCCTTAAGATTCCCTTATCTTTTGAAGCTACATCGATGACTGCTAACTGAACCCTATTGTATATTTCATATGCCATTGAAACGATTCTACGTGTTACCACAAAGAATCTGTATGAGGCCCATATCTTTGCCACATAAATGACGCATGAGCCCCGCCACGGTGGTCTAGTGGCTAAGGTACTCGGCTGCTGACCCGCAGGTCGCGGGTTGGTATCCTGGCTGCGGCGGCTGCATTTCCGATGGAGGCGGAATTGTTGTAGGCCCGTGTGCTCAGATTTGGGTGCACGTTAAAGAACCCCAAGGGTGTCGAAATTTTCGGAGCCCTCCACTACGGCGTCTCTCATAACCGTATGGTGGTTCTGGGACGTTAAGCCCCACAAATCAATAAAGGACGCATGAGCCCTAAAGCAAGGCTGAGACGACTTTGTAAGATATACACCGCGGTAGGCATTGCAGTACGCTAGTGGGAGAATGCTGCTTCCCGGCCACAGGCAAACAATAGCGGAAACCTTCGTCTAGAAACATGATAAGCATAAGGTCACGGGCGCGATAAGCAGTAATCGGAGTCCACTTTGTCGTAGGCAAGTCACCTGTTCTTTATCAGCGATCATAATTGTAGGCATGGTATTATGCGTGCCGCAGCACTCAGCCTATTATTATGGGAGAGAACGTAGTACTATTCTGAAGTTCTCACCGATGCGCAAAAAAAGAAATATTGTAATCCTGTGGAATAAAAGAGCATCCGTTTCGGATAACATGGCATTGTGTATAATAATAATTACCTAAGATGGCCTCGCAACGTTGTTTTTCTGCAAAAACAAGCCATTTTGGCGACTCTTCCTCTCAGAAACTGTTTACCCGGATAAGCTATCTATATTGCCTTTGTTTAATGCGAGCTACGCTGCCGCTATCAGGGATGTGTGGTCAATAAGTCTGAGGCGGCCAAGACGAAGGTATTGATGGTTAGATGGGCATGCGGGGGACGGCTCAACTAGTGGAATGCACAGGCACGAAAGGCAGGCCCACGGACGTAAGAAAACACCAGCTCTGCGTGGGACGCGCAGCATAGTCACAGCGACAGCGGGAAGATCAGCCTTTCAGAGCCTAAACTAGACACTCTTTGGGTAACTGCTACAAGAACACTTGCTGGGTACTCGCTACGCCATAAGTAACCATGATTTTCTTGCGTTAGTCCAGCAATCTCTATGTTATCATACGTCATTCTTCGGAAAAGCGTGGCTCAGTGGTAGAATACTAGACTGGCACGCAGCGGACCCGCGTTCCAATCTATGTTAATCCTCGATGTTTTTTTTTATTGTTCTTTTTACTAATTCGTGCGATACTGCTTACGGACACCGGTGGCGGTGGCGGACAACTACGGCGCCGCACGTGACCCATCTTCTCATCTCGTAACAGCTTTCGCTGTAATAACGGAAAGTAGTACACACACACACACACACACACACACACACACACACACACACAAGTACATAAATACGTACATATATACACACATACATAAATTCTGGCATGTTGGTTGGAGCTGACCTTGTGAACATTGCGGTTTCTAAAAATTGAACTGTCGTACCGGGATTGTAAATGTAAATAGTTATTCTTGTCTAAATGTTGCACTGACTTGTGCTTAGTGAAAATTTGATCATGTATTTTATTAGAAATTAGAGTGTAAAAGGGGAGGAGTAGCTGAAACCACTACTAGAAGCCAATTTTTTCTAAACACACTTACTAAAAAATTACCCGTCATCCCTACTTCAGACAATCTTGTGAGAACTAAGTACATCTTATGCTGACTAGCTTTACAATTGCCCTGCCGAGGTAGTCTAGTGGCTAAGGTACTCGGATGCTGATCCGCAGGTCGCGGGATCGAATCCCGGCTGCAGCGGCTGGATTTTCGATGGAGGCGAAAATGATGAGGCCCGTGTGCTCAGATTTGAGTGCACGTTAAAGAACCCCAGGTGGTCGAAATTTCCGGAGCCCTCCACTACGGCGTCTCTCGTAATCAAATGGTGGTTGTGGGACGTTAAACTCCACATATCAATAATCAATCTTACGCATTTCAATTGCTTCTCTCCGCTGTACTCACTGCCGTGCTTAGCTGCGTTTCTCGTCTCTTGACATCTCTTCCGTTGCTGTAAATGACTGTCACCTTTCTGCGATTTGTTTTCCATGTCGCTGCTCTCAAAGACATTGTTTGCTTTTTTGCATGCACTTGCAATCGCGCTTACCAGCTGTTTCGGGAAAGTAATAGAGAGGATGACCTTGACTCGCCTAGAGTGATACCTGGAGCACCACGAGGTATACCCTGATGCAATGATGGGCTTTCGGCGTGGGTGGTCCGCAATCAATAACGTTATTGACGTGGTCTCGTCTGTGCAGCATCAAAAAAGACTGAAACGCTTCTCTGCGGTGGTGTTCTTGGACGTGAAAGGTGCATACGATAACGTACCACATGAAGCCATTCCCCATGTCATAGAAAATGTTGGATTAGGGGGTCGGGTTTACCGATGGATTGACAGCTATGTGAAAGGCAGAACTTTCTTTGTACAGGCGGAGAATGGCACCACAACGCATCATTGCATACATCGTGGTGTGCCTCAAGCTGTTCTTAGCCCCACACTTTTCAATCTAGGGCTTCTCGGCCTGGTTGACGCACTTCCAGAATCAGTCCATCTATCAATATATGCAGATGGCATCTGCATATGAGCGTCAGGGAAACACGCCTTCATTTGCGTGCCCGGCTTCAGAGAGCGGCTACACTAGCGACAAAGTACCTGGAAGAACGAGGACCAGAGCTGTCATCAGAGAAGTGCTCGTTTAGAGCATTCCCGCATAAGGCGACGAGTCTATATGTTATTAAAATCAACGGACACATGATCAACTACGTGAAGACCCACCGTTTCCTCGGAGTCATAGTTGATCGCGACCTCTCCTGGAGCCCTCACGTCGCCCACAAGAAAACTAAACTCACCATGATCACCCACGTACTGAGGTTTCTTGCTGGAAAAACGTGGGCTGCATCGGTACGAGCAATGCTTCAACTCTACACTGTTCTGTTCCTCGGTTATATGCGATACAGCTTACCCGTGCTTTGCGGGATCCGAAGAACAAACTTGCGCGTTCTCCAGTCGATCCAAGCCCAAGCACTGCGATATGCCTTGGTCTCCCGAGATGCGCGTCTACACTAGCGACAGTCATCATCGCGCGTGATTATCCAGTCAACGCATAAATCTGCGTAGACGTTTTGAGAATGCACCTAAGACATTTCGCTCAGCTTTCATCACATCACCTTGCCTCACTTCGAACTTCTAGGCCCCACTCAGCGTTCAGTGCAACTGTAGCTCAGGATTGCGCAGTGCTTCCGTTACACATCACTCATGCAGCACGGCCGCCGTTACCATTGTGGCGCCTACACCCACTCAAAGCCCTTCTTACGATTCCTGGCATCCAAAATAAGAAAATGTCCTCACATCCAGCCCTGAAACAGGCCACATTACTCTTCCTGCGAGAGAAGTACAACGGACGCCTTCACATTTACACGGATGGCTCTGTGTCTTCAGTAAGCTCAGCAGGGGTGGTGGTTATTCCCGCGAGGCACATCACAATTAAATTCATGACATTGCATTTGACGTCGTGGACAGCTGCAGAACTCATAGCTATACGTGCAGCTTTGGAGTTTATGGAAAGAATCTTCGGGAACTTGGTCTATCTTCTCGGATTCGAAGGCAGCTATTCAATGTCTTATGTCACCCTTTCGCCATGAACCTAATTAACAGTTAGCAGCTGAAATAAGACTTCTTCATCACCAAGCAATCGAGAAACAGCACAGCATAGTGTATCAAAGGATACCAGGTCGTTGCGGTATATATGGCAAGGACCGCGCAGATTAGGCCATCTGCACACGATGGTACCCAATACAAGGTCATCCCGTTCTCAAGGACCGACGCAGCTACAAGACTTCGTTCGCTTGCACGTAATCTCACACTGGTACAGTGGAACTCAACAGAATTCACAAACGGGCGCCAGCATAACTTGGATCCCGATATGCAGCTTCGTCTTCCCTCAGGGATATCTTCATCTGAGGAGACTCTTCTATGCCACCTGTGGCTTGGAGTGGCCTTCACGAACACATACTCCTATGTCATTGGAATAACCAGCTCTTCTACATGCACGTACTGCAGCTGCAAAGAAACCATCGCGCATCTTCTATGTCAGTGCACCCATTTCAACGTGCCAAGACAAGAGCTGACTGCAGCTATGGATAGACTGGATGATCGGCCTTTGTCGGAACAAAAGATTCTGGGTCATTGGCCGAGCCCATCCTCAGCCCAGAAGGCTTTGAAAGCTCTGCTACGCTTTTTGTGGACAACTGGCCTCAGAGACAGACTTAAGTGTCTTATACTCTTTCGTGTGGCCTCTACTCTGTCGCTATTTTTTGTAATTTCTCTCTCTCTCTCTCTTCGCAACACTTATTTTTATCATCTTTTATTCCCCTCACCCCTTTCCCCAGCACAGGGTAGCCAGCCGGTTCAAGAACTGGCTAACCTCCCTGTTCTTCCGCTTAAATTTTCCTTCTCCTCCTCCTCCTCGTTGCATTAGGTACTGCAGAGATCACCCGCGTGCTTAGATTGACGCATACGTTATTGGGACGTTAAAGTAAAACAGTAAAGGTGTGTAGACTAACAAATTACAAAATGAAATCTCTACGGCTGGTAAATTCGAAAGCATTGGATGAAATACCGACATAAGGATTTCATTTGTGACAGTATTAGGTCTAAGCTCTTTAACGCAGGCTGATTTCTCCTTCATGAGTTCATTAACAGAAGAGAAAATCAGAAGTTTCACTTTTAAGTTTATTGCTTCAATGTACAATGGTGACGTCACAAATTTTATTATTAGTTTTTTTCTTTTTCTGTCACATTCACACAGCGAAATATTCGGTAACTTGGTATGTTCAGCGTCTGGCTCCCTCAAAAAGGAATTTACTATATTTTTACTGATTTAGGTCTACGCAGTGTTTCGTAGACGCCATCACAGCAACTGTTGCGGAAACTTCGAAGTGGCGTAGCCACCCACGTTTTTTTTTTTTTTGTGGCTTTTTTTTTCTTTTTGATGAAAGCCATCTACTGGCAACCATGGTAGTTTTGGTATTTTTGAAAAAGTATTTAACTTATGTGAGAAACGTTGTTTAGCTCTTAGTCCCTTTAAAAAAACCCAGGTGGTTGAAATTATTCTGCAGTCTTCTACAATGGCATGCCTTAAACACATATAGTGGTCGTGACACCTAAAGCCCCAGTATATATTATTATTATTATTCCTCGTCCATTCACGTCACGTATTTATAATACCAAATTTTTTATATATAAAGCGAGCAAAACGGCCGTGAGCACGCTATGAGCGTAGCATCTAGTGATGCTTGACATGACATGCATACCATGATTATCATGTTTGCAACAGTCACATACCTTCTTCATACATTCACGTCACGTAACACCAAATTTCAAATATGTGAAGCAAGCGAAACAACTGTGAGTGCAGTATGAGCGTAGCATGTAGTCATGTTTCACATGATACACATGACATAACTATCATGTTAGCAGCAGTCATTTAACTACGTCATCCAATCACGTCCAGTAATACGAAATTTAGTATATGTGAAGGTAGTGAAAGACCGTGAGCGCACCATGAGCGTGGTGTGTAGTAATGATTTCCATGACATGCATGTCATGGTTTCGCCATGAGAGTTTGTCGCTTGTATTCGCCCGGCAGTCATGTCGTACCAATTCAGTTTTGCCATATATCATCAAAACAAACCCATAGTAAAAGCAGCAAGACCATGAAATGTAAATCATGACAGCCATGACATACATGCTATCATTGTTATGTTTTGGCAAGTCACTTATGCCCAGAATAGTCATGTTATGGCATAGCAAATTTTGTATAGGTACATTTTTCGAAATGGCCAGGAGAGCTAAATGTCGTAGCTCCATAGATAGATAGATAGATAGATAGATAGATAGATAGATAGATAGATAGATAGATAGATAGATAGATAGATAGATAGATAGATAGATAGATAGATAGATAGATAGATAGATAGATAGATAGATAGATAGATAGATAGATAGATAGATAGATAGATAGATGCAGTCAAAGTCGCTGAAGTACGCTAACCACTGTATTGCATTTATAATACAGCACGCAAATTCATGGCGCTTGCCGACAACGCACTTGAGCGCAATCTTCAAGGTCTCATTAAAACGGTACAATAAAGAATGGCTCCGTATCTGCATGTTCACCGCAAATGTCGCCGAAAGATGGTAGTCTTGCGTCTGGAGAGAGTGAACAAGCTGTTTGATGATCTGCGCAAGAAAATTGGTGAATGGTATTCTGGAGGCGCTGCGTTAGAGTGTCTCAAGCGTGTAGTGGAGGTGAACGAGCGCATCATGTGACGCCACACGTGAGACACGAGCGCTATCTGGCAGTTATCCCGGAAAATGGGGCACGTGCCGTGCGCGCCCGTCTTGGAGGCGATAAGGTGTAGAACGCAAGGCGACGGGCAGGTGCCACCACCATGTCATCTTAGCAAAGCGTTGGAAACACTTGCCGTTTCATGCAAGCGTTTGATGGCCAGCGCAGCGTTATAAAGGCTACAATCCTTAAAATTATTTACGTGTGCCTTTTCTAGTAAAAAATACACATACTTAATATTGCCGCGTTGTTATGGTGCCTCAGATATGCGCAATAACTGTTTTTTAATTGACAATCGCATAAGCACGAACGCTGAACATTGAGCATTATCGGTGGGCGCTGCGGATGGGGCCGGCCGTTTGCTGGAGTATCGTTTGGTCACTTTGGGTGCCGTTTAAGGTATTTTTAAGGGTAGATGCCTGTAACGGAGTGATGTAGGTCGTGAAACATATATGTGCCGAAGTGTATGTACCCTGTTACGGGAATGGTATGAAGCCTTTGTGTTCTGTACATACTGTAAATAATTTTTTTTCTAAACAGCCCGCAAGAAAGTAAGCCCCAGGAAGCCCACGGGATGGCTTTAAGATCTCCCTTAGTAGAGTACCAAGTGC
Source organism: Rhipicephalus microplus (assembly GCF_043290135.1). Taxonomy (NCBI): domain Eukaryota; kingdom Metazoa; phylum Arthropoda; class Arachnida; order Ixodida; family Ixodidae; genus Rhipicephalus; species Rhipicephalus microplus. Next base: position 47,654,682 of record NC_134706.1, read on the forward strand.
TCTAAAGCGTTAACCACTTTTTCTTAAGACACAGACAGAGAGACCAAAATGTTTCCGTGGAAGGTCCCCAAGAAAGACTGTCGTCTTTAAAGCCTTCGGAGCTCAGCGTGCATGCGCCATTTGTCTACTCCCATGCCGCTAATCGGCGGAGTTTTCCCGCTGAAATGACCGAGTCGGCAAGAACTTACACGAGGCACAAATACTGGCGGGCACGTGTATTGACATAATGATAAATCCGCCAGGGCGTACGATATCCCAGCTACGCCTGACCTCATACGAATAACGCAACAAATAATCATGTCGTATTGCTACTACGTTCTTTTTTTGTCTTAGGTTTTTGTATGAGCCTGAGAGACACAGAGAGAGATTGCAGGTGAATCGGCGTACCTCCACGTGTATTCACCTTTTTTTTTTTGCAGTCGTTGTTAGTGTGCGTATGTGTGAGAGAGAGAGGGAGGCGGTATAGTGCCAGCAATTCATTATCACTCTGTGTGCGTTAACCTTCATCCAAATGTACCTCTAGACTGCGAGGAACAACGAACGGAAAAACAGCTGTATCTCGATTCATTGCGTCAAGGTTCGAGCAAATTGGAGGCGTTTGAAGGTGCCTACTCCGTTTTTCAAGAGCGAAAGACGGTGTGCAGAGCATATGAAGGTGCGATCCACGTTTTAAATCAGTACGAGTTGAATGCAAAGCTGTGGCTTGGATGTTGCTTCATATGGGAGACGTCAATATGGCCCAGGTTCTGACGGACTGGAATTTTACCGTTACCGTCGCGGTCATGGTGGTCCTTGCTACCGCAATGTACAAGTAAGTTTTGCGTTTTGTCCGGTATTTTATTTGTTCGCAATGTGTGAATTGATAAAGTTCAATATTGGGAAACAAAAACAAATAAATGTGAGGGCGACAGTACTGTGTCCTTCTGTAAATTTTGGGACTACCATTTTCAACTTTTCTGGCAGATACATCTATTGAAAAGTAAAAAAAAACAATGGCCATTTGTGTCCGCAAAGGTAATAAATAACCTTTGCTAAAACACCGATCATTGTTTAAGGTATTAACAACTTTTGGTTGGTAATATTGAAAGTGGGCACCTTGGTATCAAGTAATCATTGTTAGTTATTATCATGCTCTAGGTTAAAACTTAGGCCATGGTACCTCACGCGTGGACGCCAACTCGTGATCGGCTCGGTTTGTATGTTTGTCTGGGCTTCCACCCGAAACTTTGTGTTGAAGTTAGAGAAAGCGCGAAGTTCTCTTGCTGCAGTGGCCCCACTTGCGAAACCAGCTGCTCACACAAAAACTGACATGTACATCAGTTAGTTCGCGTTCATCTTGTGTATATTTTTGCGTTCATTCCGTGCGTCTTGTTTGTATGAGCAGAGTGCTTTAAGGGCCGAGCAATGAAAGGCACTGTGAGTTCCCTGTCGTCTAGTGTATGTCTTCTTTGTGCCTCCTTTCTGCTTGAGGAAATTGCTGCAGGTTTTCAGTGGCTCGCCATTCTTCACGTTTCATTACAACTTTATTGCTGTAACAGTCATTCCTTCAACCTTGTGGCCAAACAATGCACAATAAAAGCTCAACTACTTATGTAAATTCATGTTTCACTTACGCGAGATACGGATTGATAACAACGCGCGATTAGTCAGGTTATTTTCTCTCTAATACTTACCTAACTTCGAGTTTCGTGCATCTTTGCTTGACGTGATTCGTTTTTGTTGCGGATTAACAGATGGCGCCTGTGGAAACTTAGCTTGTTCAAGCGGATGGGAATCCCTGGCCCTGCGCCCCACTTGATCACCGGGAACTTCGACCAGTTGTGGACTAGCGTGAGTGAATTAATCAAACCGAATTAACGCTGTAGCATCATGATGATGGCGAAGTAAACTATGTAGAGGAGGGAGCAGGGAGGTGGTTTAACCTGACATAGCTGGATATTGTTTCGCCTGAAAAATTCATGCGTAATTAACCCACTTTCTCGAATAAGGTGCGTCGAAGATTTTACACAAACTCTAGGTAACTTCTTTCGCAGAACAGGATCTGTCAAAAAAGAAAGAAAAGAAGAAAGGAAGGAATAAGAGAGGAACCCAAGAGAGACAGAGGTACTACAAATAATGAGGCTGAGTGACATTTGAAGGTTACAAGAACCACTGGTCGAGACGTGAGCACATTGTAAGCTACTATGACTGAACCGATCAGGATCTATCATACCGCAATATATTTACAGCGTGTTCTTTTTGAACCAAGTGACACAGACAGACAGACAGACAGACAGACAGACAGACAGACAGACAGACAGACAGACAGACAGACAGACAGACAGACAGACAGACAGACAGACAGACAGACAGACAGACAGACAGACAGACAGACAGACAGACAGACAGACAGACAGACAGACAGACAGACAGACAGACAGATAGATAGATAGATAGATAGATAGATAGATAGATAGATAGATAGATAGATAGATAGATAGATAGATAGATAGATAGATAGATAGATAGATAGATAGATAGATAGATAGATAGATAGATAGATAGATAGATAGATAGATAGATAGATAGATAGATAGATAGATAGATAGATAGATAGATAGATAGATAGATAGATAGATAGATAGACAGACAGATAGATAGATAGATAGATAGATAGATAGATAGATAGATAGATAGATAGACAGACAGACAGACAGACAGACAGACAGACAGACAGACAGACAGACAGACAGACAGACAGACAGACAGACAGACAGACAGATAGATAGATAGATAGATAGATAGATAGATAGATAGATAGATAGATAGATAGATAGATAGATAGATAGATAGATAGATAGATAGATAGATAGATAGATAGATAGATAGATAGATAGATAGATAGATAGATAGATAGATAGATATTCTTTCATTGATGCATTCATTCATTCTTTATACTGACTGATGGACTGACACATATTCGCTCCTTTTCTTCAAATGCCACAGGACACAGTAAAGGTGATGGATAAATGGTCGAAACAATACGGTGACATGTACGGGTAAGGATGTTACCTCTTCTTGCTGATTGAAATGTTCTTGAGCTTCGAAGTATTGCGGTCACCAGCAAGCATTTTGAATTTGACACGATGACAATGAATGAATAACTTTTCCGAAGCAAGTTCGCGCCTTTCGTGGTTCTGTTGCAGAGAGAGTGAGATGCTAAGAGCTTTCTTTTATTTTTTTAACAGTGGGTATATTGATGCAAAACAGACACCATTTTGAAACTGCGAGCGTAGATTCGTGCACCCTTCAGGAGAATATTGCCGCACTTATAAAAGAAGAAGAAAAAACAGTGATGCGTAGCACTCCAGTGACGCGGAATTTATCGAATGCAAAAAATGAAATATTGTCACGTGCTTGTCAAAAAGAAAGACAATGACAGTTGTGCATGTACCATGAAGTACTATGAAATGGATGAAAAAGAAGAACTCTCTTGCGCGTTCTATTAAAAGAACCTACCTGCTTCTGGTGTCTCAGTTTCTGCCGCAAGACCTCTGTTTCGACGTCGGGACACTGGTGGAGGTGCTGGAGCCTACACCCTGATGCAGGACAGTCTTACTCGGACCCGTTCACCTAGTCCAGAGACTCAGCCCCTCGTCACGACTCCAGTGCACCGATTCAGTCGGCGCCTACTAGGCCTAAGTCCAGAGTCCGCACCTGTTCCGCCTCTTTCCAGCATGGCAGCTCCTACGACATCCACGGTTATCCCGCCATCGCAGACCACTCTTCCCTCGCAGGTAACTCTTGAACATCCTCGCGTTCCTGAAGTTTTCCGTGGGGAAGAGTACGAGGATGTCGAAGACTGGCTCGAACAGTTCGAACGGGTCGCTGTATCCAACAACTGGAGCGAACAGCACAAACTTGGCCGTGCATATTTCGCACTGGAAGATAGCGCTCGCACGTGGTATGAGAACCGCGAGGCTACATTTCACACTGACGCACTTCACACACTTCGCACTTCACACACATTTCGCACTTCACACTGACGCCAGCAATGTAGGTCTGGGTGCCGTTCTGGTGCAGTGGCAAGACGGCTGTGAAAGAGTAATAGCCTACGCCAGCAGAACTCTCTCTCGCACGGAGGAGAACTACTCGACTACCGAGAAGGAGTGTCTCGCCGTGGTGTGGGCGGTCATCAAATTTCGTCCATATTTGTATGGCCGCTCCTTCAAGGTTGTTAGCGACCATCACTCTTTGTGCTGGCTCACCAACCTTAAAGATTCATCTGGCCGTTTGGCACGCTGGAGCCTAAGACTGCAAGAGTTCGACATGACCATCGTCTACAAATCTGGGAAGCGGCACACCGACGCCGACTGTCTCTCACGGTCGCCAGTGGAAACTGCTGCTCCTGACGACGAAAACATCGACGCGGCATTCTTGGGAGTTGTCGACACGGCCACTATTGCACGAGAGCAGCGCAGTGACCCTGAGCTGTTACCACTCATTGAATATTTAGAAGGACGACGTAAGGACGTGCCGCGGTTATTTGCCAGAGGACTGCCATCTTTTTGCTTGAGAAATGATGTTCTCTATAAGAGAAACTTCTCACCAACCGGCAACCCGCACTTGCTCGTCGTGCCTGCCTCTCTTCGAAAGGAAATTATGGAAGCGTGCCATGATGAAGCAACTTCTGGTCATCTAGGCTACACCCGAACATTGTGCCGACTGCGATGCAAGTACTACTGGCCAAAGTTACCCGCTGATGTTAACCATCACGTGCGAACTTGCACCGACTGCCAAAGACGCAAAGCACCTCCCAGCAAGCCAGCCGGTCTCTTACATCCAGTCCTAGCACCAGCGAAGCCGTTCACTCTGATTGGAATGGATTTCCTGGGCCCCTTTCCAACTTCCACAACAGGTAACAGATGGATAATCGTGGCCACCGATTACCTCTCCCGTTATGCGGAGACTAAAGCTATGCAGCGCGGCACAGCAGCAGAGGCCGCTCAGTTCTTCATCGAAAACATCGTCCTTCGGCATGGCGCTCCGACAGCAGTGATTACAGACAGAGGACCTGCCTTCACCGCAGAACTTTTGGAGTCAGTTCTCAGACTCAGCGGTACAGCTCACCGGAAAACAACGGCTTACCATCCGCAGACAAACGGACTGACAGAGCGCCTCAATAGGACCCTCACAGACATGATCAGCATGTACGTTGACACAGAGCATAAAAACTGGGATCAGATATTGCCGTACGTGACCTTTGCCTATAATACCGCTCGACAAGAAACCACTGGAATGACGCCGTTCAGTCTGATCTATGGTCGCGAAGTCACGACAACGTTGGACGCCATGTTGCCGCATGAGTGTGACGACATCCATGTGGACGCCGAAGAGTTCACTCAGCGCGCCGAGGAAGCCAGACAGCTCGCGCGTGTGCGCATCTGTCATCAACAGCATCAAGATGCACAACGGTACGACCCCCGACACAAGTTCATAAGCTACACACCAGGCGACAAGGTCTGGGTCTGGATTCCGATACGTCGACGTGGACTGTCGGAAAAACTGCTAAGACGATACTTTGGCCCATACAGCGTCACGCGACGCTTGAACGACGTGAACTATGAAGTTGTTCCTGACACTGACTGTAGTTCTAGGCGTCAAAATCATTTACCCGAAGTCGTACACGTCGTGCGTATGAAACCGTATTTATCCAGTTAACGCGACCACTTCATACGCCTGGTAGAGCGCCTAGGTTGCGCATCGGGACGATGCCTCTTTCGGAGGGAGGCAAATGTCACGTGCTTGTCAAAAAGAAAGACAATGACAGTTGTGCATGTGCCATGAAGTACTATGAAATGGATGAAAAAGAAGAACTCTCTTGCGCGTTCTATTAAAAGAACCTACCTGCTTCTGGTGTCTCAGTTTCTGCCGCAAGACCTCTGTTTCGACGTCGGGACAATATTACTCAAGGGCATTCTGGGTTTATTGCTCTACTGCTAACATCGCTGTGTGGAGCGTTCACGGGTTCTCAAATGAATCTGCTCAATACAAAAAAATAGCAACAGTGGTCAACTTCATTTTAGATATGTCTATTGTTTATTATTGATTAACAAAAAATAGTTGTTATAATTATTGATACTAGCACAATTGTCATTAGGCCATACCTCAATCAGACACGTTTTTTTTAATTTTTATGCTGGCACAAAACTGCACATTCAATTAAATTTTGGCATGGGCTCACATTCCCGACAGTACGCGTAAAGAAAAAAATGGCAGCATATTCACGGGGTGAATGAGGGAGAGTAGGGCGAAGCATCCGTCCGTCCATTCGTTCTTGCTTCCGTCCGTCCGTGCGTCCGTCTGTGTGACCATCATGCGTCCATCTATGAGTTCGTCCATGCATTCACCCCTGCGTCCGTTCATGCGTCCATCTGTCCGTGCAGCCATCCGTGTGTCCATCCATGCATCTGTCTGTTTGTGCGTTCGTCCATCTAGTCAACACTCCAAATACCACCATCTCGCATCTTTTCATCTTGTATGCGTCCGTCTGTGTGACCGTCCATGCGTACATCCACCCGTCCGTGTGTGCGTCTGTTCGTGCGTCCGCACGTGCATCCGTGCGTCCGTCCATGCGTTCATTCGTCCATGCAGCCATCCGTGCGTCCATACATGCATCTGTCTGTGTGTCCGTTCGTCCGTCTAGTCAACACTCCAAGTATCACCATCTCGCATCTTTTCATCATATATCAGCATATAGAAGCACCGCCCCGACGGGGTGATCTAGTGGCTATGGTACTCGGCTGCTAACCAACAGGTCGCGGGATTGAGTCCCGGCTGCGGCAGCTGCATTTCCGATGGAGGCGGAAATGTTGTAGGCCCGTGTGCTCAGATGTGGGTGCAGGTTAGAGAACCCCAGGTGGTCGAAATGTTCGGAGCCCTCCACTACGACGTCTCTTATAATCATATGGTGTTTTTGGGACGTTAAACCTCACATATCAATCAATCATATAGAAGCACCGCCATCCAGCGAACATTTCAAGGACTAAACGAGAGGTGGCACACGCACTTTCTTACGGCGGGCGCTTCGTATCTACTTCCCGCCTTTAACCACTTCGAGTTCATGGTATATACTAGTTCACTGTATTCATGGCACTGTGGCCCAACGCTCGCTAAACCTTTCTAAAACCAAGGAGGTTACGCCCAGCGAGCATAACCTAGCAACTCTTTCTTGTCACATAGTGCTCAATGTACATGCTAATGGCTGCTAATTGGGAATGAGAGACAGAATAACTGGGCTTTTAGTTAACGCGGAAGCTGCGAACTTTTTATTGTTCAACAACGCACAGGAGAAACCTCCCACCGGCACCACCTTGCAAGTTAAAGCGTAAGACTGGTTACGCAGTACGACTACGACGAGGGACGAAAGGGTGTCGTCTTAAGTAGCTTCGCCCCTAAAACTAGACGGTAGGCTACCAGTTGGTGTTCTTTCATGTTCAGTGTTATCAGGTCATTGGAGTGGCCCATTAGTCCGGCGTATAGCAGCAGGCACGGCTGAAACAGACCTAATATAAGACACTCACATGGTAATCAGTGAATTTGTTGGCGTGTTTTACGAAACAAATAGCGGTCTGCTTTTTGTCTTTTTCTCTCAGTTATTTTTCTGCACAGCGGCACAAATCATACCTAGCTTATTGAGAGTCCTGTAAAAAAGCCTGAAAAGCATATTTGCCTCCTCAATTTTTTTTTCTTAGTGAATGAAGTAAAAATCCTACAGCATATCCACGGAGTGAATGATGATGAGTGGGGCGAAGCGTCCACCAGCCCGTCCATGCTTTCTTCCGTCAGTTCGTTCTTACTTCCGTCCGTCCTCGTGACCATCCGTGCGTCTATCCATGTGTCCACCCGTCTGTCCATACGTCCATTCATTCGTACGTCAGCGCGTCTGTCCATCTGTCCGCCCGTTGTCTAGTCTGTCTGTCCACCCGTCCGTCGGTTCATCCAGCGAACACTCCAAGTACCGTCATCTTGTATCATCTGTGGCACACACCCACTACGCGCGTTCATCCATCCGTCCATCCGTCCGTCTGCTAGTCTCTCTGTCCGTCCGTGCGGGTATGTGCCACTGGTGGCTACACAGACAACGGAGGATGGACAGACCCAGAGGATGGACAGACAACAAAGGATAGAAAGAATGGCAAGAGAGAAGGCAGGGAGGTTAACCAGGCACATGTCCGGTTGGCTATATAGGCTGGCGGAATGGGTAAGGTTAATAGAGAAGAAAGAAAAAGAAAGGGGAAGGAGAAGAAAAAAAACAAGAAATTCGTCAGTTAATGGGCTCACGCGTGTGTAGTGGTGGCGCTATACAAATGCCAAAGGTGTTCCTGTGGGCCCATAGTCCACAAAAAGTGCAGTGAGCTTCCTCCTGTGGCTTCCTGCATCCATGCTCGGACTTGACATAACTTCTTTAACCGTTTAGTTACAGTGGCCGCAGTTAGAGGCAACGGGATCACTTACATCTAAAAGGCGCGTAGCCTGTTCGTTAAAGATAACTCATCTTGTGGTCGCGCAACTCTATGACGGCTGGCAAAACATGGCCGATCGAACGTGTAACTATTGTCCATCTTTTACAACTTTCAAGTGCATTCCCGCCAAGTTTAACTGTGGTTTTGACGATCTTGGAGAAGATTGCCAGTGTGCATGGTTCTTTTCAATGGTTGACACAATGAGCAAATTAAATAGCTACTAACTCACCTCTCTCAATCTAACGAGAAATTTCTATCAGTGACTGTGCCTATTTGAACCAGCGTAAGCCAGGGTTCGTCGAGTTCCCGTTTGGCACTGTTTTGTTTAGCATTGTCATTGCGAATGACCAATTTGCGGTAGCCTGAACAACGCAGTGGTTCGCACCGATGCTTGCGACGCCAGGAAGCACCTGATTCGTGTCTATATGAACGATGGCGCTTCGTCGTCATCCCAAACATCAGCAAGCGTGTGCCACATCAATCACCGGGCGAAGTGTTGATAACCGATGATTCGACTGCTTTCGCAGCGGAGTATTACTTTACTGATGAACTAAAAAATGAAGCCTACAGAAGTTCCATCAGTTTTACTTCTCCGTGGCTCGGTTGTCAGCGGCAGTACACGAAGCACAATCGTTGTGCCTGACAAATCCCTTCACCTGCATTCTTCCCGACGATGTCGAATAACGTGAGTGGTCATAAAAGGGGCGACCGAACAAATGTGTCCGACCCTATCTGGAATAAAACTCGTTGCGCCGTTGCCCAGCAACCGCTTGCCTCAGCCAAATGATGGGACGTCACGCCAAGCCACATGTGTGCCGGGGACAATAGCTGCGCGCCGACCACATCGAAACACTCACATACGCAGATGAGGAATAACTGAGCGAGTCATATATATATATATATATATATATATATATATATATATATATATATATATATATATATATATATATATATATATGATTGTATGATATGTATGTAGTATGTATGTATGTATGTATGTATGATTGTATGGTAGTATGATATGTATGAGATGATGATGATATATATGATTATAGAAACATCTGAGTGAGCCAGCGCCCCATGACTCGTGCTCGTGCCTCCTTTATTCTTCCTCCTTTATTTGCAACACCGAGTATGCTGCAGGCAAAAACTGTGCGTCCATTACACTGGAGCCATTTTTTTTTTGATGCACCATTTCGACACATTCGTTGTGATGGGTCACCGTAACACGCATTGTACATCCAAGGAGAAGGCTGCGTTTTACAAACTAGCAGCTATGCGGGAGAGACCACGGCAATTACAAGCTGAGCCCAAGTACACAGAACCTCGCCTAGTGAAGCTTATTCATGGTGTATCCAAGAACCACGTTGTCATAACCTTGAAGCAGTCAAGTCGAACTCGGTATAGCATAGCGAATTAGGAGAGCGACTAGCTTCACCTTACACTAAGAAGCGGAAACAGCGTACTTTTTTTAATGTCTTTGTTTTGCAAAGCCGAATCGTTGACTGCAAAAACAATGTGTTCTTGCCACTACCCCAGGATCTACAACGGCGACGCACCCTTTCTCATGGTGAAGGACCTAGAGCTGATTCAGCGGGTCTTTATCACGGATTTCTCCCTCTTCATGGATCGTGGGGTGAGTGTGAGCTCCAAATGATAAAATAATGTCTTTGTTTGGAGTTTCGGCGTGATGTTCTAATTGAAATGAGGCTTCATAACTGAGTAAGTCAGTTTATGCCTCATTGGGTTCGCAAAATCAGCGCGTTCAGCATAGTGTGCAGGCGCTGAACGCTCATGCACACTAATACGCTTTAATTTAAAAAAATACAGCGTTTGGTGTTCTAAGTTCAGAAAGGACAGTATGATTATGACAGAAGCTGTAGTGCTGAACTTTAAAAAAATCCACTAACTGGTGTTTTTTTTTTAACGCGCACTAGCATCTGCAATATTGAACCCGCAACCCTTGGGTAAGTAGCCGACGTTGCTTTGGCGAAGCTCAGTTTGAGCGTGAAGGAAAGACACTAGGCAGTCAAGAAGAGGAAAGACAGATGACAGTGTGAGCGCTATCATGCATTGACTCGCTCAGTCAGCAGTACTCGCCTAAATTTCCGCTTTTCCGGGTAGCGAGTTAACCACCCTGCTTTTCTTATATCGAGGCGCACTGAAGCATCCGGATACCATAAAGCCCATCCTAGCGAGCCTTTTTTTATCATCATGCAACGCAGTGCACTTCATTTAAGACAGTCGAAAGCTTACATGATGGTCCACGCTCTGTTACTGTCACAGCTTATAACCTTTAGGGCATGCGCAGTACGCGTGATGTTGTGCGTGCTAGTGTGTAACACTGCCACTCTTTCCTTCTTTCCTTATTTATTTTTTCCCTCCCGTCACCCCCTTTCTCCGTGTCGGGTAGCCACCTGGTGCAACCTGGTTAGCCTTCGTGCCTTTTTTTTGCTTTTTTTTTCTCTGTGTCTATTTATTTCTTGTGAACGACGTCTACAGGGCTGGACAGCTATTGCAGCTTCTCAATGAGAAAACGAAGTGGCAGTGCTAGCCAAGTTGTAGCATCAACACCAAACTTTCCGACTTCATCTTCTCCTCGCTTGCTTTTACCGCCCAGAAATGAAGACGTATGTGTTTCCGTGTATTCCAGTGATTGTGGTTTTCGAAACGGACATGATATTGACATTTCGTTTACCTCTGTACGTCCATCTTTTGTCTCGTAGCGATTAACGTGCAAGTAAATTTTAGTGTATTTCTGTACGCCGCGATCTAACGTACGTGAGACACGACATTACGCCACAAACTACGAATGATTACGTATGCTTCACGATAAAACAGAAGAGGCTTACGTTCTCAGTACTTTGGGGACACATCCATCCAAGTGCGAAAATCAACTGCTTCCGTTTTAGGTTTACACTTCAATCTGCACAGAGCCCCCCACCCCACTCATTGTCATTGGAGATTCAAAAGCTCACCATCCCCTACGAAGTAACACTGTAATGAATGGCTGGGGCAGATATTTATGCGACTTCGTGTGTATAATATTGGAACAAGAGTGCTGAACTACGGATCACCCACAATCATTCAGGAACTTCTTACAGCAGCTGCCTCGATCTTAAGTTTGTATCCAGGTGTTCCCTGCCTTCTGCAGCTTGGTAACATACTCGTGGTAGTGGCCACTTATCAACCTACGTTAAGTTTAAGTGGTGCTGTCGTTTAGCCCCACGCTGCGTTCATTAGACGAACGGGAGTTTATTCAAGTCAAAACTAAAAACCATCCGTCAGCGCACAACTATACCATGCTAAGTAGAAGACATAATTGTTTCGCCCCTGCGTGACACAACACAAGTTGCCATTCCGCTGCAGTGGTCAGATATCGACTTAAAATATGAGGCATTTCGTGTTGTCTGTTGGCACGCAGAATGATGGCCCAGAAGAACAAGATCAATGTAAGACATTTCAGTCTTTCAAGCTTAACGACACGTTCTTCGGCATCTTGACAAGCTCGACAGGTAGCGATTGAGGAAATTCTGTGGTTCTCTGGACTAACCACGGCCTCTCTCTAAAATCTGGCGTGTATTACAAAGCCTACTGCGATGAATGAATTGATGAACTCTATCAGGTCCTTCGGAACATGCTTTAGCACGTTGTGGGCCGCTCCCGCGTCATAACAGATAGACCAAGTCTGCACTCATCTCCACATGAAATTTGGCCGTTCTGTGCTGTGGCTCTCCATCAGGGAATCGTAGGTATAGCCAAGAAATAGTGTCTTGTCGAATACATTTATTCTTTCACATTTATTTATTTATCAGTGTACCCTCAGCGCCAAAAAGAATTATAGAAGGAGGGTTCCACGATAGATATTTGATAATATATATAAATATATATATATATATACATATTTACAGGTTTTGTAACACAACAGAAACAAAAGATAATGTATCACACATTGGACTCTGAGCCCAAGAATTAATGATGACAACAAAATTAAAGTGCTCACATTATCATATCAAAGAGTAGAGGGCAGAGTTAGTTGTGATGATGGTAACAATATTAGTAAGATGATTCCATTGCGAAATTGTGTGGGGAAAGAATGTGTTCCTAAACGACTAAGTTCTGCACTTGTTGATTTGATTGATTGATTGATTGATTTGTGGAGTTTAACGTCCCAAAACCACGATATGATTATGAGAGACGCCGTAGTGGAGGGCTCCGGAAATTTCGACCACCTGGGGTTCTTTAACGTGCACCCAAATCTGAGCTCACGGGCCTCCAACATTTCCGCCTCCATCGGAAATGCAGGCGCCGCAGCCGGGACTTGAACCCGCGACCTGCGGGTCAGCAGCCGAGTACCTTAGCCACTAGACCACCGCGGCGGGGCAAGTTCTGCACTTGTGTTCTCTAACTTGGTTAGAATTGTCAACTCGCGTTGAGAAGTAATGCGGTTGAAATATGTACTTATCTCTATCTATACCTGCTTTGGAATGAATTATGCTATGAAAGATTTTTAATTTTAATTTTTGTCTCCGCATTTCCACAGTTTCGCACCCTAAACTCTTTTTGGCAAGGGGTATGTTAATTGCCATCTATATTTATTGAGAACAAATTTTACGGCTAAACTTTGCATCCTATCTAGTGCCTGATGTGCTGTTTGAACCACGAATTGCAAGGTTTGCAAGCATATTCGATTATAGGCTGGACGTTAATTTGATACAGCAGCTGTTTTGTTTCTATCGGGAAGTGTCTTGCGTTCTTACGCAGGAAGCCCGGCGTTTTACTGGCTTCCTTACACTAGAAATACTTCTAATATAGCGCCTCCTACAATCTCCTTGGCATCTTCGTCTGTTAGATCTCATTAACATTACCTCTAATACTGAAACTCGAACTCTTCGCACCACTGCGATCCCGTCTTTTGATGAGCGCCTCGAAGTGCCTTTTACAATGCAAGAAGTGGACGCTACAATCTTGTTTTTCTGACGCTCAATGGTACCCGGGTGGATAGAATTACGTAAGCTGCACCCCGTCATTATGATACCGAAGAAGAACCGATACTGCTGTGTTAAATCTGGCTGTGAGTCCTTGTTAAAGGGACACTGAAGTCAACTATTAAGTTGACGCTGATTGTTAAAATGACGGTCCAGAAACCCCGTAGTGTTACTTTTGTGCCAAGGAAAAGCCTATTTTGAAATGGAATCACGTTTTAGTGGTCTGCAACAGGTTTGCGTGCTTAAAATTAGTCGTTTCAAGAAGCGGACTGACCGGTCCGTCTCACGTCACTGTTGCCATGCACAACGTTGCCCGGCTTTACTGCACTAGCAGCGCCAGACCGACAACATTGATAGCCACAGCAGCAAAAACGACCATTGATCCATTTCCCCCTATTGGCTCCCAGAAAGCAGACGCTTTTGTGTACACTGCGCTCCACTAGATGGCGCCACCTGTCGCGTGTAACCTCGAGAAAATTGAATTTTTGAACCACTCGCGCAATTTCCCATAGTAACGTCCGGTGTTTTTTTTTTTTTAATGAATCAAACAGAAACGAACAAGCAGCATTTTATTGCGTCTCTTGATGCACGAAAAGTTCTTTATTTAGTGTAGTTAGATAAATTACTAGTGATTAATTGTAGGCGGTTCGTCTGATGTTATCGGGATCATCTTGAATATGTCCTACTACGGCGCTTGTGTTCTTGTGCATTTACCTTAATTTCTCAGTAAGGAGGACACTCTTGTTAATAATATTGTCGTTTTAGGTGTTGTCATATATGAAGATTTCACCATTATGTAGATTGTTATTTGACTTTAGCGTCCCTTTAAGCTGCCTCTTTCGGGTGGCAGCTTTTACTTGCAGCTGTCCTTCATTAAGCGTACTGATGCGAAATAAACATTATTATTATTATTATTATTATTATTATTATTATTATTATTATTATTATTATTATTATTATTATTATTATTATTATTATTATTATTATTATTATTATATTACAACTCTTGGGTGTCGGGAAATATTTCCAGATAAGTGTAAGCGTAGCCGCATAGTTCTACTGCTTCAACCGGAGAAGTGCCCGAACGAAGTTTCATCTTACCGGCCCACCGTCTTACGCAGCTGCGTTGGCAAAAGCATGAAAGGAATGGTATTGCCGAGATCAGATTTGCTCTTAGAGAGCGATAATCAATTTTCTGAGTTCATAAATGGGTTTAGGAGAGGCCGATCAGCCATTGACGGTGTCGTCAACTTGGTCTCTGTTGTTGAACAAGAACGTTGACGACAAACATAAGTGGCTGCTGCTCTTCTTCACATCGCCTAGGACAATGTCTTGCGTGATCCGTGATGCAGTTGAACTAGAAATAGGCGGACAACTGTATGCATGGACCATGAGCTACCTTAGCGGTATTACCATGTATATGTCGATACGCGATGAAGATAGGGATCGTTATAATATTGTCCGCATGGTTTCCCATGGTCGTATTCCCCACCCGACGTTTTTTAACATTCTTCATTGAACTTGCTGTCAAATTTCCTGACCCGATACAAGTTAACGCATATGCGGGACCATCTGCATATGGGTTTCTGGAGCGACACGCCCCCAACTGCGTGCTAGACTGCAACATGCAGTTGCCAAGAGCTCAGTACCTACGGCGTCAGAGTAGCACACTGTGAAGTAAAAAACGTGCAATGCTTGCATCTACGCGAAATCAAATGATAACGTACCCAAGAATTGTAAATGGAGTAGAGTTTCATAATGTAGCGCAACACGAATTTATGAATATTATCATCGACCGAGACCATCGTGGTCAAAACACGCCGCTGCCTTGAAGTCATAGCAGATGAGTTATGTCCGCGTTCCTTGGGTCATGGCTGGTGGAGTAGGATGGGGTCCTTGGTAGCCAGCTCTCCTGCAACTGTTTCAATTTTTACTCGTAGAATACGTACAATATAGCGTGCCTGTGCTTCTATGCATGAAGCCTAGTTGTGTGAGCATGCTAAAAAAACATTCAGGCGGATGGTTGAGCTCAAGTTTGTGCTTAGCTCATTGCCCGTAAATCACTAGAACTCTCGCCGAAGCTGGGACCTGTCCTATAATTATATTTGTGCTCTGTGAGCCTTTTTGAGTCCACCTTCGCCCATTGACTCGACACGGGCCACATCTCTTATCAGCACTCTCTACCAATCACCAAGAGTGTAGTTGTTCAAGATCTATATCGCAACACGAAAAAATAATGCCACCAAGATTGTTTTTTCCTTCGTGTTGCTGTGACAAGTCCGTGGCTCCTACCTTGCTCGCTTGTTAGGCTACAGATTCAGGGGATAATAAAGAAGTTTCTTGTGCCATCTATCAGCCTAAAGCAACCTACACTCCTGCATATTTAAACAATGTTCGATTGTGCGGCACACATATAAAGTGATGGATCTACCACGTCATGTACTTTCGCCGGAGCCTTTGTCATCCCCCAGATGAAGATAGCTCGACGTTTCAAGTTAGATCACAAGACCACATCAAGTACCGCGGAAGTTGTTGCTCTTCGGGAAGCAATACGTTTCATGCACGCAAAACCCGCTCGTAGATGGACGATACTGTGCGATGCCACAGCTGCTTTCAAACCATCGATTAATTCATTAGACAGGGTTATTATCGTAGCTTTTCAATAGAAATCACAGAGTTTCTTGGCATTGCTATGAAAAATGGACATCATGAAGCATTTCAGCGGATACCTTTATAAGTGCCATAATGGTGAACGAAGAGGCTGATGGTGAAGCTAAGTAGAACTCCGAAAGTGTGCATTGCGTTTCTGCAAGAAGACTCTAACGCGTCCCATTGACACGTAATGCACAACCCCCTCTCAGAGCACTGGAACAAAGCAGAACACCGGAACAACCGGCGGCACAAATAGAACACAGAAATGAAGTTCCGCATGCCTCACAAGCTAAAGCGAATCGCCTTATGTACTATTCACCACATCTGTCTCTGTGAGGTTTACACGAGACGCTACACCCATTTGGTCGGCTTCGGTGACACAGGTACCAATTGTGGCCACTGTCAGTTGCCACAAACTCTCGAACATATATTTCGCACCTGTCCAGCGTACACAAGAGCACGTCAGCACAACTGTTCTCTCCCATTGAACGATACAATAGTCAGCCATTAGCCGATGAGACGTTGGTATGTCTCTGACCTGACGCCAGCAGTGCAAACGTGGTTATGAAAGCCGTCATAGCATTCTTTGAAGCCATGGGACTGGATGCACACGTTTAAAGTAAACCGACGTAACAAGACCATAGTTTCAGCTACCTCCCTTACCATCGTCATTCATCTCTTCGCCCTTCGCCATTCACCCTTCGCCAGTGTGAATTAGCAGGCCAGTGCAAACTGTCGCTCAGGATGACCTCTCTGCATTTTGCATTTGTGTCAATCAGTTCTCTGTCTGCGCTGTTCTATTTGTGAACGCATTGCGCGTAAGCGCCGCGAGCATATGTTACAGATAAGAGCTCTTCTTAAGGGGCGAAGTTCCTTGAAGCGGCACCCGTTCGTCCCTCGCAGCGGTCGTAGTTGTAGTCACAGTGTGTAACCAGTCTTACGTTTTGACCTGCAAGGTGGTGCAGTTGGGAGATTTCTTCCGTGCACTGTTGAACAATAATAAATTCGCAGCGTGCGCGTTAACCAAAAGCCGAATTCTCCAGTCTCTCGTTCCCCATTAGCAGCCATTGGCATGTACCTTGAGCACTATCTGACAAGAAAGGGTTTGCTACGTTATACTCGCTGGGCGTAATCTCTTTGGTTTTAGACAGGTTTAGCGAGCGTTTAGCCGCAGTGCCATGAATACAGTGAACTAGTATATACCATGAACTTGAGGTGGTTAAAAGTGGGAAGTAGATACGAAGCGCAAGCCGTAAGAAAGTGGGCGTGTGCCACCTCTCGTTTAGTCCTTGGAATGTCCGCTGGATGGTGGTGTTTCTATATGGGGAATAAATGATGAACAGATGCGAGATGATGGTACTTGGAGTGTCGACTAGATGGACAAACGGTTGATTGATTGATGTGTGGGGTTTAACGTTCCAAAACCACCATATGATTATGAAAGACGCCGCAGTGGAAGGCTCCAAAAAATTTGACCACCTGGGGTTCTTTAACGTGCAGCCAAATCTGAGCACACGGGCCTACAACGTTTCCGCCTCCATCGGAAATGCCGCAGCCGGGATTCGATTCCGCGACCTGCGGGTCAGCAGCCGAGTACCTTAGTCACAAGACCACCGTGGCGGGGCTAGATGGACGAACGGACACACAGACAGATGCATGGACGGACGGGTGGCTGCACGGACGGATGGACGCATGAACGGACGCAGGGGCGGATGCATGGACGAACGCAGGGACTGACGCACAGATGGGCGTGCGGATGCATGAACAGACGCACGCATGGACGAGCAGATGGACGCACGGACGGTCACACAGAGGGACACATGGACGGACGGAAGCGAGAACGAATGGACGGACGGTTGCTTCACCCCACTCTCCATCATTCACTCCGTGGATATGCTGCCATTCTTTATATAGATTAGGAAACGAACTTCAAGCCATGTCCCCGTGCGTCTGCGATGCGATAGTCTCACGTGTCTGTTTATTTTCCTGATAGACAAACGCAAAGAATAAATCAACTCGACACAAGATGACATCTTATTCCTTCTTTAATGCTAATCTATCTCGCAATCACGGTATTTAGAGCACATTGCCCAATTAAGGAACTGTATTTTTTACAAATACATTTCACCTGACCATGTAGCGCTTTGCCCAAACTTAAATGACCCTACAGGACTTGGTAATGTATCCATGAAGTGGATTCACTAAAGGAGCGTATACTGCCTGACCAATTCATTGCCGCAAAAGTTTCAGAATCCGTTTAGTGGTGTTACGAAAATTTGTCACATGCTGCGATTTGCTTTTCTTTTCCGTCATCCCGACGAAAGAGTAAGAAGGAAAGCAGGGAACCATTGCTTCAGGAAAGAAAATGCGTCTCGCGTGTCATGATCTTGAGCACCTTTTTTTCTTTTTTTTTAATACGCGGCTTTTTTATTTTGAAAGCGCGAGCATGCATGAACATGTCGCGACCTCCCCGCTGCGAGCCCATTAACGACAAAGCGCCATGTCCAGATGAGGTAATGGCTGATACAGTGGGGGACGCAGGTGATTTCTTTAGCTTGTGTCATCATTTGTCGAAAGAACAGAAAGCAATTTTTAGCTGACTTTAGGATATATTGCGATTTCTGTGCCACGTGTGGCGCTATAATATTTGGCTCGCGTGTTCTCGGTAGCGTCGACTGCCAACCAGCTGCTTTTTAAGTGCGAATGCACTTTATAAGCGACCCTGAATCCGCCGTGCGCGGGGCACATCCTCCTCTCCCCTAGCAACGGCGCGAGGAGCGGAGAGGAGCGTCTGTAGCAGCGGCACAGTGACGTCACACACCACGTGATTGCGCGCGCTCCGCCCTCCACTCCGTGGCTGCGCGCGCAGCCACGACTTCCTCGAGGTCAGCAAGTCACCTTAGGTATGAATCCATCGCAGGCATCAACCTCGACTGCGATACCTCCAACAATGATTACAACGCAATCGAATGCGAGCATTGCACGCGACGTTGAAGATGTCGCGCCGGTTGAAGACAAGGCAGCGCGGCGAAGGGCCCGTGATGCCCAGCGCCAGCGGGCGAAGCGTGCCGCGGACATAAACATCATTATAGTGCGAATTTACTCTCACATATACGCGTAAACTCACAAAGATTTCCCGAAGGGTCTAATGGTTCCTGGGAAGTGCAATGTGATCACACAGGGGAGTTTACGTTAACATACTGGCGAATGCCCACAGATTTTAACTTTACTCTCCCTCATAGCATTCCCCCCGTGCATTCGCACTTGACCATGTTCACCCTCGGGGAAATGCTTGGTTTAGCCACTAGCTGTTCCGGTACCACGCGGACAGGCGGAGCCCATCGATTTCTAGCTTCTAGCTGACCAAGGCCACACCAAGTGGTGTCAACTGATACCGATTGTTCTAGCCCAGCTGCCTATCGCCGTTTCGGCCGAACTGCGACGTCGAGTAATCTAGAGTTGGGTCCAGCAGTCGGGCTTGGCAGTGCACCGCGATTCCCGACAAACGGCTTCATCATCGACAGTGCGAACCGTCCTCGTTCGGTCTCTCCATGTGTGATACTTGACTCAGAGTATAATAATAATAATAATAATAATAATAATAATAATAATAATAATAATAATAATAATAATAATAATAATAATAATAATAATAATAGCATCGCAGTTGTGTCTCTCTTCTTCGTCCTCTTCGAAAGCCCTGTTTTGTTCCGAGTTAACGTGCCACTACAGGCGAAATTATTTTTTTCGTTGCTATTTCCTTGTTTCATATTCTTCTTAAATGTGAGGCAGTGTGACATATATTGTTCTTCACGAGTATAAAGACGTCATTTATATCTAATATGTGGCATGGCATTTCGTATCCGGCGTAGTCCAGTGGTTAGGATACCTGGCTTTCACCCAGGAGACCCGGGTTCGAATCCCGGCGTCGGAATAATCTGGTCTCATGGTGTAACGGCTGGCACTCTGGACTCTGAATCCAGCTATTCAAATCTCCGTGAGACCTTTTTTTTTTTTTTTTTTGTTCAGCGTGCCAACAGAATCAAGTTGTATACATGTTTTTCTTGTAACGAAAACAAATTTTGAAATAGGTCAGATTCTTTTTTTCTGACCATCCTCAAGGAGTTTTGCTCAGCCCCTTTGACGTAGGACCTTCTTCTGCGTTCCTACGACTGTATTTCCCTATCAGAGTGCTGCTTTGTGACAGGCGTTGTGGCGTGTTGTTTTATAGCGTATATATAGCGTACGTGCAACTCCACCTGATGAGAATATTTGTGTTATGTGACGATACTCTATATCGTGTTGCTCCTGGTGTTACTTAAGAGAACGGACTAATATGAACTCTGCCGATGTGTTTTTATGCATCCGAGAAAAGGAGTACCCGGTCCTTCACGAAGACGCCAGCATCTCCTAAACATCGTGTAAAAAAAAAACATGGTTCATTCCTCAATAATAGGAATTGGTATAACACGAAAGCAAAACACCGCCATACGGAAGGACACTCGGCGAAAACATTTCTTGACACTGAAGGGAAAGCTACCGAGCCGAATCGTGTGCATTCTACCACCACTGAATGTAGTTCCAAACTAGCGCCCATATTTTCAACGTGAACTTTAAACGTTCATCCTTTATTTTCTACGTGGAGCTATTTCAGACAGGACGCCGCTCACACCAGTAAGATATTCCTATTTCTTTTATTTACCTGTTGCGATTTCGTGTTTATGAAGGCGTGAGAAGGTCCCGCCTTTTTACGTGCACCTCAAACGCTAAGCGGCCTCTGTCTCTACATGAAACGCTGAGAGTGTGCCCCCGTCCCTTTCCGCAGCGTTACGTGACGCGGGCCAAAACGAACCACTTCGCGTAGTGCTACATGTGCAGAAGCTCCACCTTCGTAGATTTCTCTTCAGTTCCAAGAAAATTTGTCGCTGAGTATAGTTCAGTGCTTACTATACATTGATGAAATATAGCTTCTACAATGCCTGTTTGTGTTTGACCGCTAAATTTTAACACAGTTTTTTTTTTATAAGTGTACCCATGTTGAAGCTTAGTGATACATCTCCGTCCGGACGACTAACATTCATGAGTAATGATTGAACAATGTATAAACTTGCCCTTTTGGTCATTATTGCCTGCGTTATCTTTTGTAGTTAACGCTGACAGCGGAACCAAAGAATGCGGTGGGGCACCGTGACTGACTGTACGCCGAACATGAGCTGTCGCCTACTCGCGGCATGCTGGAGTTATTGAACGCCAATGCCCAACTAGTGGAAAACACAACGCGCGTTTTGCCTTCCCCCTTGGCCGGCAACAATTATTCGCTGGGCAAGCGTAAACGAGGAACCCCGAATTACATCCACGCAAAGCAAGAGCGTTGCTCTATGCATTGCAGAACTATTGCTAGTATGGATGGATGCTATCAGCCACGCCCAGCTTTGGCTAAGGTCACCATCTGGCAGTGCGTTACGGCGATGACGAAATCGAACTCCTCCTATTTGGAAGGTACCAAATAAGAGAGACGCGTAGAAATGAGTCGTTGAAGAAAATCGTGAGCTCCATGGTCATGATGCATTATTACACTTAACCATATTCTTACACCGTGCGACTTGCCAAGAGTACTGTGAGAGAGCAGAGGTTGATATAAAGGCGTCAGCGTCTTTTTAAAGTCCACAAACTATGAGGCCATGGTACAGTGAATAGCGTGCCCGTCAGCAGTTGCCACCCACCGAGAGGTCATGGGTTGTACTCCCGCTGAGGGCACCTTTTTTCTTTGTTTTTTTTTGTTTTGATCTGTGTTATTTTTAGACGTCATTTCCTTGACGGAAGTGCGCAACTGAAATCTTTGTGTGCTCCGGCATAAAACACTCTCGTGTTCAAAACACTAAACTGCCAAACGCAGGACGTATGGTCGACCATGAGTGGGAACCAGTACATATGCCGTGCCCTGTCATTCATCGCGGGCAATCAATGGAGGTTCATCAGGCGACCTGTATCGGCGGCCTTCACCGGGTCCAAGATGCGACTGGTGAGTTCACGAGTTACCGTCGCGTTTGTGTACATTCTTCTCATGTGCTGCTTTAGGATCGACGTTATGTGCACCGAGCTAAAATTGCAAACTACATTGTACCACAGCAGTGGTTATATTGAATGCTCGTCATTTTTTCCTAAACACGATATTCGTGAGAATTGAGACAACACTGCCAAGGAAAGTACTTGGGTTCTAATTAGTCGTACATATAGTTTACATAGGAGGAAAGGAAAAAATGGACGAAAATATAACTTGTAGTGGGCAGGAACCAAACCTGCGACCTTCGAATAATGCGTCGGATGCTCTACCATAGCGGATAGTGCGGCGGCCAACGCACCGTCCACATGACGGGGTATATGTGCGTTGAAACATGGGAGCGTCCGACAGCATCCTAGTAGCCGTAACAAATGGCTACTGCCAGCCTTCACCTACAACTCTTTTCCCCTATACTGTCCTTAAGCTTTATGGTCTGTTAGTTCTCATATATTATAGTATAGCGTCATTTCTACTAATTTACTTTCTAGTTTTCAGTTTAGTGTACCCTGGGCGCAGCCTCGAGATCAATGAAAGCGATCCGGCTTAACGGTCAACTTTATTCATTGTCGGCATGTCTTCCTATTTTATACCTCGCTGTGATTTGTGTTGTGAAATAATAATAGAGAGCTTTAGAAAGTGACGGATATATGGTACGCAAATACGGTGAGGCAGTTACGGTAGCATTTTTATTTTTCCGCTCGCTGTGCATTAGCCGCTCCCCGTTACAGTGACAGTACGGCCCCCGAACCACAGGGGTCTCATTAACCGTGCGTAGGCTCGCAGGCAACGATGAGGCGTGGCAACAACTTCAGAAAAATGCCTACGACGTCATACGCTTTCTTGTGGGGGCCCGTGGGAGGTTCCCCGAAGTTCATTGCTTTCTCCGCGGGGAGCGCTCGCTGCCGACACTAATACTTTCGCTGGATTCAGAAATGACGCCATTGCAGACGCACGAACGCAGTGGCTCCTGGACGGCATTAGACGTTCCTTTAATCTCAGAGGCTGTAAGGTTTTAGGCAACCGCCGCAGTGCGCGCTCGCCGCCGACTAGTGTTTTGAGGAGTGGAGATGGAAAGAACTGGAGAGAGCCAGGAAACAGCTTTTCCGCTCACGTCACAGGCATTCAGTCTTCGAGGCGTGGGGAGAGACAATCACAAAATATATATGAAGCATTGTATGACCATGGGCTAGTTGGTGACCCATCTTCGACAATTAGCGCAGAACGGACAAGGAGACAAGAAAGGAAACAAAGACAAGCGCTATACGGTACCGTATTTGGGCACCGAATTTCCCTAACTAGTTATCGGTCTCATGTTTGGTGCGTTAACTGTGCAGGTAACCATGTGATGATGAGGCACGTGTCTTAGCAGAGGGCTAGAGAAATTTAGACCGCCGGGTGTTTGTAAAAGGGCCCCCACAAAAAAATCTATCAAAATACAAAGAACGAGCGCGTTGTCCAATCTAGGAATTTCCGGCTTTTTCACCCCACAGAAAACTTTACAGACCTCAGGCTCTGACAGTCAGGTTTTTTCAGATCCCTGTGTATCCTGACCCCACCCTACTACACAAGATTTATCCTGAAAAACAGACAATTATTACATGTTCCTTATGCGTGGGTACAGCTAGCTTGAAACACATTCTTTGGTGGTGCCCGGCATTACGCTTCGGTGAAGTCATCACGCCATCCAAATGGAAGAATGCTGTTACAAGCTCCGGACTCGAACAACAGTTATGGGCATTCAAACGAGCCCGCGACGCAGCAGAGAGACTTGGCTTTCGGACGTGGGAGTGGCCGGCGATGTGATATATAAAGCACGTTTCAAAGGACTTGCTACATATTGGGTTTATTCATCCATCTATCGTCACGACGCGTGACACCTTGAAGACATGAACTCTCCTCTGGTACATATTAGATGTGAAACATATCTTTGACTCACGTGTGTAACGCCGTACGTACGTCCATACGAACGCGCCACAACGCAACCCCCTCGACGCAGGTCTACGAGCTGTGTCAAGTAGGTCATGCCGCCGCTGCGCGTTAACGTCGCGGTCCCCTCGCACGCATCTATAGCTGGTGAGCGCTGACATTACTTTCTCACTCACAGCCTGCTCGCCGCAGCGCCCGCAGCGGCAAACACCTCTGCCCGCTCGTAATGCACTTCTCTCTTGCTTCACTCTCTCCACCGCACGCAACGCTCGACCGCACGTCGAGTGTAAACACTCTTTTGGCTATTTTATCTGCAATGAAACTTGCACGAAACTTGACCCACCTCCGGTGTGTTTACGCTTCAAACAAAAGCTTACTCGAGTAAAAGCTACATTTCAAGGCGTTTTTCAAACACCTGCGTCGACGCCCGTTTCAACCGGGTCAACGCCATGCGCACCACTGCTGCATAACATCACATCAGTGTTCCCATTGGAGAAATGGTCCATACTTTTTAAGGGAAACAGACAATAATATTTAGAGCTTGGAGCCCCATATCAGCGATATGATTATGGGGGACTGTGTAGTAGAGGACTTGAGAAATTTCCACAATCTGGTGTTGAAAATGCGCTGATATCGCACAACGGCCAGGGCTTGTGCCATTTTGCATTCATCGAAATGCGATCGCCAAAGCCAAGATCAAACCCGCGACTTCATTTGGTTCTCTATAGCCGAGCAACGTAGTCGCTACACCACCGCGGGGGGTAAGGGGGATATCAGTGGTAAATTGTACTTAAATATTGCGTTTGGAGGTAGGCTACGCTCGCAGAAAATGAATTATAGTAGATTCTTTTAAGGCTATGTAAGATATGCCTAGCTTTACGGATTACACTCATTTCCGCAAGTTCGTATGACATCAATAAATTGTGTGTAAAATATGTGCCAACCTGGCGTTTTAACAAACACCTGAATATAAGCGTGTGGGCCTCAAGCATTTGTGCGGTAATCAAAATTTCGGCCGCTGTAGTCGTGATGCAGTTCCGCCACTTTCGGGTGAGTAGTACAGTACCATAACAGTGACAAAACACTTGTATACGTAGTGCGCAAATATACATTGACAGCGATGGAATATAAAGTGAGTTTAAAGTTTTTTCCCAGTCTTCGAATTCTTCTGTACCCAAGTGAAGTCATGACGCAACCAATTTTCCTAGCAATTAGAGCTTTTGTTTTTTGCGCGCGTACTGAATTAAAATTGTGGAATTAATTGCCGGCAGGCCCGATTACAACTGCAACTTTCTTCCAACATGGCAGGCATTCATTTTTTTCATGCTAGCACCAATCAGTCAAGTAGCATGTCAAACCAAAAGCCTAGTGAACATCTGCAGCTCTTCATTAAAATATGATTAAACTGCGATATATGTGTTCGTCGGAGAAATTTCATTTTTTCTACTTTGCTTATTTGGTAGCTACTTTTGCCCAAAAGTGTGTAGTCTAGGTGGGGCAAGAGAATGCGAGGCGCGACAAGTTTTAAGTATACACGAAAAACTCTCGGTATCTCTCGCAGTATCCCGAATCGTCGAGGGCATGGGTTCTCAAAGTTGGTACCGCTGAAGCCAGGGTTCAACTAGCTGTTACAGGGAGCGCAACCGACCCTCATTTTAGCACGATCAGCAAACAAGCTACTTGCACGTGATATACCAATTCCAATGTGGAACACTGCCTCTTTTTTGCACACCCTTTTACACGTCGCAGAATCTTTCTGTAGAAGAATTGCCGGTGATTCCAATTTCACAGTATCAAGAACGGGAACTTTTGACAACCCACCACCCTCACGTGATCCCCGTATGGAATGCCAGTTTTCTATGGATGAGCTAGAGGCGGCACTGGCTCTGTGCAGACGTTCTTCAGCACCCGGTCCTGACGGCATTACCTATCGTGCCCTTTGTAATCTTGGAGACGAAGCTCGGAAGGCACTCTTACGCCTATACAACGACTCCTGGCAGACTGGTACTGTTCCCCAGGCATGGAAGTCAAGTCGCCTCATTCCACTTCTAAAGGCTGGTAAATCTCCTTTGGATATTGCCTCATACCGTCCTATCGCACTTGCCAGTTGTGTGGGAAAAACGATGGAACGAATGATTCTAACACGAATGGAGTGGTATTTAGAGCACTACGAAATCTATCCAGTATCCATGACCGGATTCAGGCGCGGCCATTCATCAATCGACAACGTTGTTGATCTGGTGACATATGTTCAACACCAGAAAGCCTGTAAGAGACTGTGCGCCGCCCTGTTTCTAGACGTTAAGGGGGCTTACGACAATGTCACCCATGAAGCCATCCTTAGTGCTTTGGAAACAGTAGGTCTTGGTGGCAAGATATATATGTGGGTGTACAGCTACTTACAGCTGAGATCATTTTACGTGATGACAGCGAATGGCCCAACACCTGATTATTACAGCAGCCGAGGAGTTCCTCAGGGAGGAGTGCTAAGCCCTACCCTTTTCAACCTAACTCTCATTGGTCTAGTCGAGCAGCTACCTAGCACTGTAGAACTTTCTGTCTATGCTGATGACATCTGCATTTGGACATCAGGTGTGACAAGGCCTCAGCTTCGCGCCCGCCTTCAGAAGGCTGCTACAACGGCGTCATGCTATCTTCGTAAACAAGGCCTCGAGGTGTCCTGCGGAAAGTGTGCAGTGGTAGCGTTCACGCGGAAACCAATGTCTGCTTACAGTATATCGATTAATGAAGAATACATATCGTTCAGCAGAAGCCACAGGTTCTTGGGAGTCATAATAGATAGAAACCTGTCGTGGACTCCACACGTGAACTATGTGAAGAAGCGGCTGATCGCAACATGCCACATGCTCAAATTCCTTGCAGGAAAAAATTGGGGAGTGCCCATATCATCCATGCTACAACTGTACAGGGTGCTGTTTATCGGATTCTTACGGTACAGCTTACCTGCAATGTCTAACACCGGCAAGACCAACCTGCGCGCAATTCAGAGCATTCAAGCCCAAGCACTTAAGATATGCCTTGGAATACCCCGCAGTGCTTCAACGGCTGAAACCATTGCCATCGCTCAAGATCACTCGATAAATACGCATATTATTACCGAGACAATGCGCATGCACCTCAGGCATTATGCCAGGACCCCTTCTCACCACCTGGCGAGTCTAGCTGCTGAAAGGCCCCGCACGACATACGGCACTATTGTCTCCAAGCATCGTTCATCGTTTGCTGAGACATACGCACCTGCATCAAAGCCACTGCTTCCTCCTTGGAGCTTGAGCCGGCCGCGAGTTCACTTAATGATTCCAGGAATAAGGAGAAAATCGGACTTACCGACACATGCCCTGAAACAACTGAGTCTATCCCTACTGGAAGAAAACTACAGTAACCACGTGCACATTTACACGGATGGCTCTACTACGCCGTCTAGTTCAGGTGGAGCAGTGGTTATACCATCACAAGGGATAACTCGGTGTTTTAAGACTTCACATGTGACGAGTTCGACGACGGCAGAACTCGAGGCTCTGCGCAATGCACTGGAACACATCAATTCAGAAGAAAGACCAGGTAAATGGGCTGTGTTTTCTGACTCAAAACCAGCGTTACAGTGCCTGATATCAGTTCTCCGACGCGGATGCCACGACCAGTTGACCTACCAAACCGTGAAACTACACCACCTGTTAATACAAAAAGGCCATGACATCGTCTTTCAGTGGTTACCTGGGCATAGTGGTATAGGCGGCAATGATTCTGCAGATCATGCTGCTCGCACGTCACATAAAGAAGGGAACAGTGTTTCGATACCGCTTTCAAGAGCGGATGCAGCGAGGCAGATTCGTCAACTGGCCCGCAGTCTCACACTGACCGAGTGGAACACACCAAGCATACGACGGACACGACTGCACGAGCTCGACCCATCACTACAACTCCGGCCTCCACCCGGCCTACATCGACGTGAAGCTTCGCTTCTCTATCGCCTTTGGCTGGGAGTTGCTTTCACGAAAGCATATACCACGTTAATCAGAATTACTGACAGTGCGGCGTGCGATGTTTGCGGCACCGACGAAAATATCGAACACCTGCTGTGTCATTGTCCTCGATTTGCCTCAGAGAGACAAGTACTTGCCAACGCAATGCGGCGACTGGATGATCGGCCTCTTTCTGTGCAGGTGCTACTACAGCAACGTACACATGCCTCGACAGCCCACAAGGCAGTGAAAGCCCTGCTGCGTTTCCTGAGAAAGACAGGCTTGTGTGAACGCCTCTGACATGCGGTAGATTTCTACACGCTGCAGTGAAATTACTGTCAGTCTCTCCCCCACCCCCTTTTTTCCCTCTCTTCCCTCTTTCTCGTCTTTCTTGTCCCCTTCCTTTATCCCCCAGTGTAGGGTAGCCAACCGGATGTCTTTCTGGTTAACCTCCCTGCCTTCTCCCTTTTTGTTGCTTCCTTCCTTCCTTCCTTTTACACCTTTTCGATCCGTCACTTCAACTCCAATTTCCATCTGGACTGTCCCGATCCTAAACAATCGTTCTCTGCCACTTGTGGCTAGGAGTTTTATTCGCGAACACTTTCGCTTGCCGAATCGGAAGGGTTCACAATGCTGCGTGTGACCACTGTAGCCATGAGAAAACCATTGTCTACGTCCTATATATATGTGACTGTCCTCATTATAGCTCCCAAAGACAATAGCTTTCTGCAACTTTAGCACGGCTTGATGACCGGCTGCTTTCGGTGCTGTCAATTTTGGAGCGCCGTAACATTCTAACTTCAAGCCAGAAAGTGATGAAGTTGCTGACGAAGTGTATGTGGTCAACCTGACTCGCAAAACGACTGTGACATTCCCGTGATTGAGTGTTTGTTCATTTTATATTTTTTACATTCCTTTCTTTCTCTTCTTACCTTTTCATCTCATTTCCCTTTCCCAAGTGCAGGGGGCGAACCGTACATTTTATTCTGAATAATCTCCCAGCCTTCCGCTCTACCTTATTTTTCCTTTATCTCTCTATTTCAACAAGCAAATTTGCATTGCATTTTGACCTTGATGAAGACATCGCACGCAGAATCCGATATTGAGTATCTGCGGGTCGCGAGTGATGCACGTGGTAACTGCAGTAAAAGTTCGTCGTCTAATGTGCGCCACCATGAAGCTTTCCCAATCCGACAGAACGCACGTGGCGCTTGTAGTTTTATGAGAATTCAAACAGCATTTAAGGGCACCCAGGTGCGGTTTCGGTCCCTGCCACCGGAAAGTTATCTCTCCTTCCACGTTACAATCTTCACTGTTACATAACAAGTGCTACAAATAGCTTTCCAATACGTTCCTTGACTTATTTTTTGGTTAGTTCAAATGATTGTAAACATCACTCATTCTGCGTGAATTCTTGTTCTTGTAGATGCTTTGCAAGCATCTGAGTTTTACATCCACGTTGTTTGTAGCTAAGCTTTGACGGATGGCGTCCGTAGACAAAACAACTTGGAATTGCTTTGCGGTTTCTGTGGTGCCAAGTACAAGAGGTAGGAGGCTCGTCAAGCTGCTAACATAGCAACTTTTCGCTCTCATCCTTGCGTTTTTTTCGCAATTTTGTAAAGAAAACGCTCAATAAAAAACTGAAACTAAAACTGAACAATTTTCGGTACCCCTCTGCCTTTCATGGCAGGCTCCCCTCAGTTTGTCGTCTCGAGCACCTCTCGCCTATTCGCCACTGCCAATGCCGATTCACCGAGTGTCGTGATGCTCGGCAGATGCCCTTTCCGACAATCATTATTGAGCTCCCTTTGTCTGGTGACGTAGAGTTAGTGCTATCGCTGTTGTTGACATTGGCCCTCTAGACTCTCAATCACACGGACGCGTGCAGTTCCTCAGCCCGAGGAAGAGCGGGAAATAAAAGTGTGGCAACGCGAGCAGTAGCGTGAATGGGCGCGAAAACAATCTGAAGCCACCGCTGACTAACATGGAGCCGTTGGCTTCCATCTGCACACAAGTGAAATCGGTCTGCACTTCTCAGTTCTTTCCTAATGCTTGCCTCGGGTATCGCCGTCAATGCAGATGATGCCCGCTATGAACGAGGCTGTGGATCGCTTCATCGATCTGCTGGAAGAGCGGTGCCTCAAGGCGCCTGATGGAGCAGCCAACATCCACGCGCTCATTGGCTCCCTCGCTTTTGACGTGGTGGCCGAGACGGCGTGCGGTCTATACCTGGACGTGCAACACAAGGTCAATGACGAGTACTTCGAGTCGGCGAGGTCTTACGTTCTCAACACCGTCGAAAGTGCTTACCAGAGGATCGGCCGTAAGTATACGCGAGCGTCACTCATATGTAGGCCCCTAAAGACTACAACAAACTAATCCCTCTCTTTTCAAATGAAACTCACCATCTCAGCGTGTTACCGGCGTTGCCTTGGTGTGTGCCAAAAAGGAAACATAGCTACTACACATTTCTTTTTCTTCTGGTTCTTGCAGCAGCGCTCACACCTGGGCATGCTCTCTGGTGTATTGCGCAGTTTAACTATGCCTAATCGCACTGCCGAAACTATTCTCAGAGGCTGCGCATGAAGGACCGCATGGTGTGAATCTTCTCAGCCAGGTGGCGCAATGATCCTAGCTCCTCACAAAAGAAATGCTCAGTCTTTCAGTGAACTCATTCAATAATTAGTCATTCATTATTCTGGCAGCAGACAGGTCCTTATCTAATGCACACTTATTCTCCGATACCATAATCGATTGCCGACTGGTTTTACTTTTTAGAACACTTAGCTTCGGAATTCGAAAAACCGGAAGTATACACCCGATCGAAAGTGCTTGGAAAAGAACCCAGGCTGTCATTCGGCACTCGCACCACTAAAAAAGACCCCCATTTGTACTACGATCATATCATACCGACTCACGTGATACCAACTCTACTGGTACTATCGCAATCTTTCTCTATGATGTTGTACTACTTATATATGATGTTCAAAAAAGCTCAACAATCTCATTAGCCTAAATAAACCATGGCTGCCCTCCGGGTTATTGTGTCACTTCAATGTTTCACAAAACTGCACGTGCAGCTTAAGCTGTATTAACACGACTAACCAAATCGTTATTCAAGTCTGCAAATTGTATACTACGTCACCATACGTCAGCCGTTGCCATGTTCCCACTTTGGTCCGCGCGGAGCGATTCGCAAAATCAGGGAGGCCCGAGTCACAGTTGCTATACTCGGGGGGCAGTGTTGAATGCAGAAAATGTGGCGCAGTGCAAAACAGAGACCACCCCTGTTCCGAACTAGCCGAAATGGCTGCTTTGCTACAATGCCGTCGATTGTAGCCAGTGATGTTCCGTTCAGAGAGTTTAGTCCTTTTCGGGTAATTTTCACCTGTCCCTTTGATCCAAATGGAAAAAAAGGAATCTTCGTAATATTGCAGGAAATTTCAGGAATGGTTAAATTCTTCAATGGCGACTGATGATTAGCTGTCACAGTGCGCCTTAATCTGCTGTAATCGGCTCTGGTGCATGCATCACGCAAGCATGGCCCTTGAGATTTCTTATAATTTCGTGGAGTGATTCCTAGTTCACTATAGGTGTTAGATTTGAAGCCCACAATGTGCAAATTATTAAGAGTATATGAATCAATAAACTCATGCTTTTGTTGTGCGGCAGTGCAAAGGCCAGTCGTGATTTCAAACGTCACTAGTACGTCAGACACGTGTAACTATACTGTTTGTGCGTGCATGGGGACGGAAATCAGTATTGTTGTGCAAGGAAATGTGCTGGGAACTTCGTCGATATTTGCAAGGAAAAATTTCCGAAATAGGCAGTTTTCATGTCTCTGATCGGGAATCCTTCGGCGTTGTACGAAACACCACTGGTTGTAGTATGAATGCTGCCTTGTCACCTAAATGACACCTGCGCGGAGACGCGAATTAGTCACATGTCACTGATTAATTCACGGTCACGTCCATCCAGTGAATATAGGTTGGCCGAATCCATTTATTGAAAATATTTTTCACAGTGTGACATTTGCTGTCCGAAAGAAAAAAGTTAAACAAAAAGATGGGGGCCAGCATTTGACAGCTGTGTTCATGGGAGGTCGAAGGGAAGACAGAAAGTTATGTGGGCCGATGAGATTAAAAAGTGTGCGGGTATAACGGGGCAACGGAAAGCACAAGACAGTGTCGATTGCCGAATCATGGGAGAGGCTTTTGCCCTGCAGTGGGCGTAGTCAGGCTGATAATGATGATGATAATGATGATGACTTGTAGCACTGGCGATCGTTCGGGGCTTAAAACGTACCCACTATAGTGTATAATCTTGTGTCGAATACATATGAATAACTATCTGTGTTAGCATATTTCATCTGCTGTAAACAACCGTAACTAATCTTGAGTTCTGCAGCACTTTATTTTCTGATTGCTAAATATCGCTGGACCAACTGCCTCGCAAGAGGCCTTTTTACCTGACTTAAAACACTGCGGCAATGTTGACAGGAGCACGCTCGAGCTGACCTATAATAATTTCCTATTTCATACGCTGCTCTTATGGCGCAGAGTTCTTCTCTCGAATCAGGAGCATCATGGCATTCACATGCATGCTGGAGCGACATTTCGGCGGTGAACCACTGACAGCTTTGGCACTGAAGTCAGAGCCAGTCGTTGTACTCAGGGAGAAGGATCAAAGTGTGAGTCCGGTTTTTACCAAGCCCATCAAACACGGACACCATGAAAGAACTTACTGCTGAACATATTTAGAGGATGGGCAGAATGATAAGATAACGTCTTCAATCTTTCAATTGCACTGCAAGCGCTTTAGGTATTTATGTATGTATGAGATACCTGCACTGTCTTGATTTTTTCATCACAGGGATGGCATTTTCAGTACCATATGCTGCATGTTTGACACTGACAAGTCACAGAAATATGCAACACAAAGTTAAAATGAAGTGACACATCAAAGGGACATTGTAAACTAAACAGAAAAACTATAGCGTGGCTTTGTGGTAGAGCATCGGTTTTCCACGCAGATAAATGATAGCGTTATCTGTGGTACAGCCTCCGCTTTCCATGCAGACAAGCAATAGCATGGCTGTGTGGTAGAGCACCTACATTAGACGCAGATGGCCTGGTTTCGATGCTCACTCGGACTGGTTTTTATAATTTACTTGCACCTTTCTGAATTTTTCAGTGACGGGCAAGAATGATTTTTCGCTTACATTCATCGACGCCTGCACCGACGGCAACACCGCAATTTTAGCGAAATGAGCTATTTAACGCTATCGCATCAAAATGCATTCGGCATTCGGGCCACCTCTTCACTCAACACATAAGAAACCGTGGGTTTTTTTTTTTTTTCTGAGAAAAATATTTCACAGGTGGCCCAACTCGCAATTCTGCCTAAACATTGACACGTGCGTACAAAAAAATAGACAGGGTACACCAATGAAAGTGATAAGATTAACAGCACTGAAGTGTTCTTGGAAAGATTACATTGCAGTTTTGCATCAGTTTCAAATAAACAATCAGCGCTATACGGTGAACTCGAACGCGCGAAAACGCTGGGGCTCGGGATTCAACGATTCATCACCACCATTATTCCATATCACGACGTATAAAACCGCCAAAACTATCGCTTATAAGTTAAAGACGGTGGCGCCGATGAGTCGAAAATAAAATCGAGCGTTTTTGACAAATATCTACACATCTGACCGTGCAACAACGTGATAGAGTGCCAAATGAACTTGGCCATCTCATTTGATTTTCTTATCTCGAAGAAGTCCAGAACACCGGTGAGAATGCTGGGTCCATTGACAACCAACGTTCAGGCATAATCTGTGATCGGCGTGTGATCAGGCCAGCGCGCAATAATAATGACTCAAAATTAACAATCGCTCGTGGCGTCTTGCACTACGAAGTGTCTTAAGCTGTGTTGCAACTTGTGAATGCACAAAATGTTCTATTTCCTGCTTTTCTTTCGGCTATTATTATCACCTATTTTCTTTTCCTATTTTTTTTTCATATATTCTGCAGCTGGCTCGTGCAGATGTGATACAGAGTCTGCTGAACACCAAGGTTCCCGAGGAGCTCCTCAGATGGCGCCACTTCCGTGAGCGTACCGATGACAAAGGTGAGTAGGAACGGTGTATGAACCTCTCTTGTAACCTGCTTCTGGAATGATACGTTCAAAACTGGAAAGACGGATTCGTCCGCGATTTTCTGTAAGTATTCGCAATCAACGAGTGACCCAATGTCGCTTCCCGAAGGAAAGCCATCCATTAAGGTGGTACAAAATGGGCGAAGATGAAGCTCGAATTTCTCGTATCTTTAAAATGAATTACTTTCTACTTACCTGTATCGCCTCCGAGTGCACCACAGCAGGGCAGTTACAGTCAATAATAAGCGAGGTAATCAGACTGACGAAGCCAGGTAAAACACATTGTTGTCCGAAATGTTGTCACGTCAGCTAATAAAGCATTTCATTCATTCATTCATGTAGATCACAAAAATATAATGATACCTGAAGACATCACCTCTGAAAGAACATTCGCGGACTTTCAGTACATGAACGCGTCTCGACCACACATACGTGAATATATTTATATACTTTTCTCCCTCAATGCGCGTTTTAAAGTGCTAATCGATTCTAGTGAATTTTTTACTCGTTTCTGCCTCGTTGTTTTTGCAGGAAACTTCTTGATGCCTCTTAAAGATGTCGCAACCAACGCCGCTACCCTACTTACGGCTGGGTAGGTAGGCTATCTTTGGCGCCTTCAGTTTCACCGCTTCAATCGTATTGCTTTGAACACAGCTGTAAAATCGCACATTACTTATTTTAGCCGACGTTGGAACAATCATAGGAAGAAATTAGGATTACGTACACTACAATAGCTCTAAATATCATCAACTTCAAACGAGAAAGTGCGGAACGTATGTCAAATCAAAGAAAAATATTGCGCTCATTTCGCAGTTCTGCTTCAAAGCGATATTGATCAAGCGTCAATTTCACAGAGCGAAGTCAATGTTAGGCAATATGCATTTCTGGCTTGTGAGTCATAAGCAAAGTTTGAACACGTAATAAGCAAGACTGCATGAAAACATCCTTGATTTACAGTGCACTAAGTCATTCTTTGAGACTCTGCTCCTCAACACACCATCAAGTGTACAGTGCTTTGATTTCCAAATCAAATGGCCTTGTTTTAAACTTGGTATTTTCATTGTTTCAATTCGTTTTTTCATATGCTAGACATCGTTTATGAGTTGAGATCTTTTCAGAAAACTGAGCTCGTCGCCTTCTGGTCCCCCTCCCTTCATGATTTCTTTAAATTTATACTTGCGTAAGGAGGCTTATTGGGCGAACCTAATAAACAGGCGGAAGCTAGTAGATAGCCACGGGACGAGGAAGATGAAGGTGCTCGAGCACTGATCTCGTGGCGGCTTCCTCTCGTGATGATGCTTGTTGTTCCGTGGTGCTGTCTTCATTCCTTCATTACAATTGTCTCACTTTTTTTTAAACACACAAACCGGTAACACAGCAGTATGGGTAACGACACAGCAAGCAGGAAGCGTGCCGAGAAAGGAACAGCTAAAACGGACGCACGTTCCATATCACGGTAATGTACGCCTATGTTATTCAATATGTGAGTATACCAATTAGCTTAAACTCAGCCTCCAATCAGTAACCACATCGTATTCCGCTTCACTTTTACAAATAAAAACATATTCAATTGAGAATTATTTATCTTCCACCTACTACAGTGTAGTATTCTACACAACTGGGTGCTCCATTCTATAGTGCTTGTTATTAATAATTGAAGCTTCATTACTCTGTACTATATTGTCGTACTCACTTGTAACGATACCACTTTTAACAATACATCGGACATAACAGTGAAAAGCTGCTGCATAATCAACATTTTCATGTTTTTATCGTAAATTAACACGCTTACAGAAATCAGCACATGTCGCAGAATTGGTTATAAAAATAAACCTTGGCCATTGGTTGTCCATGCTTAAAGGTAATTCAATGTCAATACAAAAAATAAAAAGAGAAATACAAGCTGCTGAACACCCACAGACAGCCCCAATGTCACCCAGCGGAACTTCGATTTATTGGTATGCTTTCTCGCATAGTGCTGTAGCTTAGCGGAAAGCCAACTTGCTTGATTTGATATGGCGCGGGAGTGTTGAGGGCTTTTGTTCATGCGCTTTGGAACATAAAGTTCGTGTAAAAAGTGAAAACTTCGACGTCTCCCAGAGTCCGACACTACAAGCGTTTCGTACATTGATTTTCAAGTGCTTCCTTGCTTGCTTGTTTTTATCTATATATGGCTCTGACCAACACGGAAGATGTACCAATGAAGCGGTGGTTTTGGCGGTCCCGCGAAAGCATCCAAATTTTCCAGCTTGTCCGAAAATTTAGTCGCTTTCTCATTCTTATCACTGGTGTGTTTTGCCATATTAAGTTCGATGTTTTTTTTTTCCTAACAGCAGCCTGTTGTCCTCATACTTTGTCTTTTTTTAGTTCAAACCGTGCATTGCAAATATCGGTTATAGCAATGAAATTTTCATGACCCTTGAATATTGTTATGAGTGGCTTCCACTAGTACCTCGCGCGCTTGACCATACTGCCACTTCTAGTGATGCAGAAAAAGCTATTCAAACAATGCCACTCAGGGAATATACTAACAAGAATAAATTAACAGACCCAGTGTAACAACAGTGACAGCATGATTCCTTGTTCAGTTGCTACTCTTGCCTGACTACGCTTTGGTACCTTTCTTGGTGCACAAGGTTCGAGACTGTTTCAGCCAGCGGATCCATCTGCGCCTTCTGTATTGCCAGGCACCCGGAGGTGCAGGAGAAGATCAGGCGAGAGGTGAACGCCGTCTACGAGAAATACGTAAGTAAAGGACTCTTCTCCACTCAACGTATTTTTTATGTTTAAACAAAACCGCCGACCACGAGGTTAACTGCAAACGATGTTCTATTTTTGAGTGTCCCAATACTCACCGTATACAGCTAAGCGATGAGCAGTTGTCTTTAGTTTCACTTCATTTCTCACGTAGCCGGCAACATGACAGCGTTCGGAAGTCAGAATCGTCGACAAACAGTATGCGAGCTACTTTGTCGTCCGAACAATGGTGATTGAACAGAAGTCTACAAACACTCATCTATGGCACAAGCTCAAAGAGAGACACCACTACAATTTGTTAGGCAAAGAATTTGACCTATACGGTGAAGCTTTTATAAGTACGAATACGAAAGGAGTTCAAAAAGAGCAGTGATTTTACAGGATATTCTTAGCCTTCTGCTATCGACGCGAGATGGCGTCACGACGTGTGGACGTGGTGCCATAATGTTGCGCACAGATGTTGCTGCACGTTGTGCGCAAGTGGTGCAGACGGGGCGCCAGGATTCGGACGCGTTCCTATACTTCATTGCTCAGTCTCATCTGTCTTCAAAGCTGAGAGTAAAGGCTGTCTACGGTGGCACTCAGACGTGGAACACATGCATGCGTTCTCTTTGTCACATTCGTTAGCAGTAACTGATCTGTGTAATTAGCTGAGCCTTTTAAAATCGTGGATTGCCCGGCTACTCCTGCGATGTTTCTATGGAGGTGAGAGAGAGAGAGAGAGAGATAAATAGAGAGGAAAGGCAGGGAGGTTAACCAAGCTTGGCTCGGTTGGCTACCCTACACTTGGAGTGGGGGAAAATGGGAATAATAGAACGGAAAGAGACAGAAAAGAAAAGGAGTAAGAAAGAGAAGCATAAATAGTCAGCTCGAGACTACACAGCACGGCTTCGCACAGTTCTTTCACAAGCGGTCGTGAAGTTTGGTGGTCCTTAAAAAGTACAAGAGGGCATTCGTGGCTTTGCGCGTATGGGAAGCCGTCGGCGAAGGTCCCAGCATCTTCTCTTCTGTAAGCGGCCGTGAATCCAGCTGACAGAGCTTGGCTTCCATAATACGTCGTTCAGTCTGGTATGCTGGGCAATAACATAGAATGTGCTCAAGCGTTTCCTCGCAGGCGCAGATGTTGCATGCCGAAGTGCTCGCCTTTCCAAGGAGACGAGAGTACGAATTCGTAAATGCCACGCCCAACCTCATGCGACACAGTAAAGTTTCAGCGCATCGTGGGTACCCGAATGGCAAACGAAGTTGCAAGTTTGGGTCGATCGAGTACAGGTGCGTGTTGGAGAAACCCTGCGTATTCCATTGTAGGAGAGATATACGGCGAGCAAGTGATTGTAGTAGCCTTGCAGCGTCCGTTTTCAAGAGTGGTATGGGCGTGCGCTGGTCTTGGTCATGAGCCGATCGAGCAGCTTCGTCCGCGCGGTCATTGCCGACGATTCCGCAATGACTCGGCAACTACTGAAATACAATATCGTGACCTTCCGCGACCGCTTCGTGGTAGTCGTGCCTTATCTGATATAGTGATTGTTCATGTAGCCCGTGCTGCATAACAAACCGTAGTTACTGTAAGGCTGACCTGGAGTCGCAAAAGATGGCCCATTGGTTAGGTTGCTGGCGAAGAATGTACTTTACTGCACCTTGAAGTGCTGCGAGCTCTGCTGCTGTCGACGTCGTGGTGTGAGAAAACTTGTACTGAAGCAACACATTTTCAGATGGAACAACCACTGCTCCTGTGGAGCTGTTGGAATTAGTGGAGCCATCGGTGTAAACATGTATGCGGTCGAAGTATCTTTCGTCCAACAGACGCAAAGTCAATTGCTTCAGGGCTAGCGTTGACATGCGTGCCTTCTTAAAGATTCCAGGAACTGATAAGCGCACGTCAGGTTGACGAAGACTCCATGGCGCAGTTGCTGGATGCATCGCAAGTTTGAAGCCAGGCGGTAGTATGTCCTGATGTTTTGTCACGATACCGCATTACGAAGAATGGGGCCTCCGAGCTGTCAAACACGCTAAATGATGTGACGGTAGCCGTGATAAATGCCGAATGTGCGCTCTCAGCGTCTCGACAATGATGTGCGTTGTGACCGGTTGTTCTAGTGCAATAACAAGAGTTGACACTGTCGATGAGCATCTTGGAAGGCCAAGGCATGTCCGAAGTGCTTGGGCGTGTACACTTTGCAGTGCACGGATGTTAGTCTTGCACGTGTTGGACAGGACAGGAAGGCTGTACCGGAGAGTTCCGAGAAAGTGGGCTGTATAAAGCTGCAACATGGAGTGCACGGATGGGCCCCATGATTTTCCGGCGACGAACTTGAATACATTCTCAATGCCAATGAGCTTTTTCTTTAGGTATGTGACATGCGGGCTCCAGGTTAGGTCACGATCCACGATGACGCCTAAGAATCTATGAGCGCTCTTATATGGGATTGATCTGCCATCGATGCACAATGAGTAGAAAGACATCGGTTTGCGTGTACACGCCACCGCTGCGCATTTTTCTGTGGCGATAGTCAAACCTTGCTGGCGAAGGTATGTCGATGTCATTGTTGCCGCTTTCTGTATTCTTGCGCGTACTTGAGGCCGTGTCGCGCCGGACGCCCAAATGCAGATATCGTCAGCGTAGAAAGATATATAAGCCGTCTGTGGTAGCATTTCAGTGAGCCCCACGAGAACCAGGTTGAAAAGTGTTGGACTGAAAACACCACCTTGTGGCACCCCACGACTTGTGAAATACTTATTCGTAGACTCATCTTCAGTTAAAACGAACATGGATCTCTTTGTGAGGTAGCTTCTTACCCATCGAAAGACACGACCTCCAAGTTCAGCTGCTTCAAGAGCATTGAGAACAGCCTCGTGAGTCACGTTGTCATAGGCACCCTTCACGTCTAAGAACAGAGCTACCGACAGCCGCTTCTGAGCTTTCTGATGCTGAACAGAGGTCACTAAGTCAATAACGCTATCACCTGAGGACCAACCTCGTCGAAAACCAGCCATAGCATCAGGATAGATGTTATAATGTTCCAGGTACCATTCCATGCGTGTAAGCAGCATCCTCTCCATGACCTCACCAACGCAGCTTGCTAGTGCTATAGGCCGGCATGATGCCGAGTCGAATGGAGACTTTCCGGGCTTCAGCAAAGGCACCAGGCGACTACACTTCCACTCATCAGGCACCATTCCATCATGCGAAGACTTATTGAAAATGTCCAGGAGACAGCGCTGTGCCTTCAGGCCTAGGTGACGTAGGGCAGTATAGGTCACTCCATCCGGACCTGGGGACGATGAGCGTCTGCATGTGTTTAATGCCGCATGAAGTTCTTCCATGGTGAATGCAACCTCCATTTGCTGATCTCGTGCGACTGGAACATCCTGTGGCATTAGATCGATCAGTATAGAGATGTCACCGGCGATCTTTGCATAAAATTCCCCAGAAACATCAAGCTGTGAGCGACGTTGATGTAGCACCAGAGCGGCGAAGGGGTGACGCTGTTGCGGATGCGAGTGAATACCTCGAAGAGTCCTCCATACGGGAGACTAGGGTTTTCGAGGGTCTAGCGAGTCACTAAAATTCTTCCACCGTTGTTCATGAAGTTTGTGCATTCGACGCTGGATTTTTTTCTGAATGCGTCTGGATTCTCTGAGGTCAGAGATAGATTTCGTGCGGCTGTATCGTCTTTCGGCACGTCGGCAGACCGCTCGAAGTTGTTCCAACTCTTGGTCGAGTGCCGTGCATCTCGATTCTCTCGTGGAAGTCTCCATTGCACAACTAATCACTTCTTCAATGGATTCCGGTGGTTCGTGTATGCACTTGCTCTTCACTGATATCTGAAACTCTTCCCAGTCAATAAGTCTTGAATGTCCAGGGGAAGGAGAATCGTCCAAACCTCTGACTGTCACGTACGTGGGGATATGGTCACTGCCATGTGTTTCAATATCTGTGAACCATTGGACTTTCGTGACAACGCTATGCGACACTAATGTCAAGTCCAGGCAACTGCTGTAAGTTACTCCTCGGAGATAAGTAGGGCTGCCGTCGTTCAGCACCTGAAGCCCGTGCTCTGATGCGAGATCAACTAGGTCCTTGCCTTTTCGATTTGTCCTGATGCTTTCCCACAATGGATGATGGGCGTTGAAGTCACCTATCAATATCCAAGGTGCTGGAGTCGTTGCAAATATACCATTCATTATCTGTTGATTTAGTCGACCTGACGGCGCTATATATGCGCCTATTAGCGTAAACGACAACTTCTTCTTTTTAACATATAGACACACGTAGTGATTTCCATTGTGAGACTCTACTCTTTGGAGAACGTAAGTGAGTTCTTTACGGATGTACACAGCAACTTGACTTCGCTCAATGCACGTTGAAGAAACGAACGATTCATAGCCCGATAGACGAGGTATTTTTGAAAAATGCGGTTCACAAATGATGATGATGGGAAACTTATTTTCGAAAATGAATTGTCGGAACTCAGGCATTCTTGACTGTAGACCTCTTGCGTTCCACTGAATTATGGAAGCAAGCTTGACTTTTTCTCGGAAAGGCTGATGTGGTCTATGGTGCGCCATCTTGTTACTGAAGTCCGGCAAGAACTGGTTCTAGTGTTTCCAAGATTTGCAGCGCGCATTTAGCGGCAGGGATATGTAGACTATCCAATAGAGTGCGAATAACACTCATGAACGACCTCAATACAGAAAAGACTTGTACCTCTTGGGCGGATAGACTGCCTGCTGGGGGCATATTCGTTGTTGTCTGTCGATATTGTGGTTCCGTAGACACGTGTACCCGCGGTAAAGTGGGCCAGTCAAAGCCGGATGTTCTCTGTAGCGCCACAGTGTCTTCCGGCACCTCTAGACGTAGCCCACCTGGTGGCGGGGGCGGGGGAGGTTTCTGTGGTCGTGGCGGCGGTAGTGGTGGCGGTGGCGGCGTTAGTGAAGGCACCTTCGGCACAGGACTGCTTTTTCTTTTCTTTGAGCACCGCCGTC
Organism: Rhipicephalus microplus; assembly: GCF_043290135.1. Classification (NCBI taxonomy): domain Eukaryota; kingdom Metazoa; phylum Arthropoda; class Arachnida; order Ixodida; family Ixodidae; genus Rhipicephalus; species Rhipicephalus microplus. The sequence goes on from NC_134706.1 coordinate 47,696,701, forward strand.
GACGGGAACGCCATCGTTGAACAACCGTTACCGCTTCCTTTCGTGAGGATCCGTCTTTAACCATTTGTCTCAGAATGCTCCTCTCTTTCTTCAGTACTGGGCAGTCTTTGGACGAGGTCTCATGGTTCCCGTTGCAGTTGCTGCATTTTACGAGAGTTGCTTGGCAAGCCTCTGCTTTGTGGGGTCCGGCACAACGTGGGCATGCTTGCTTGTTGTTGCACACAGCACTAACATGACCCAGTTTTAGACAGTTGTGGCACTGTAGTGGTCTTGGGATGTATGGTCGGACAACGTGACGAAAATGACCAACCTTTACATGTGATGGGATGCAATCACCTCTGAAGGTCACCTTGATGCAACGGGATTTGCCAAGCCGGCATACTTGCAATATGTCCGTTGCCCCAGTAGCTGGCTTTATCAGCACAGGAAGGTCTGCGTTTGGTATGGAAACATCAACGTCATAAATGACGCCTGTCGTCGTGTCACTATCCTGCGGAATGTAAGTTCTGAGATAGATGCCTCCAAGCTCAGTGACAGTTCGCAGGGTATGTAGCGCAGCCGGGTGCTCAACGTTTATGGCCAGGATATTCTTCCGTGGGTTGAGTCTAATATCCTTTATCTCATTAGGCACAATAGCTTCGAGACGCGCTGATATCACTTGCCTGTTCATGTTCTTCAGGTTGATCGAAGAGTCGACAGGAACAAAAAGTATGGTATGGCGTTCAGAACTGCACGCCGCCTTCACGGTAGAGACGCTAGCTGGCGAAGACGCGCCGGCCATTCTTCTTTTAGCTTTACGCTTCACTGCAGGGATGAAATCTTCGTCGCTGTCTTCACTACTCGCCGTGTACAGTTCAGTGCTGTCACTGGTGCTGTCGTCCTCCCGGCTGTTGCGCTTCCTTGAGGTTGACGTCGAAGGTGACGCCAAGTCCGGATTGCGTACGGTGGGGCCTGGATCCATCGCTGCCCGCAGGAGAGCGATGATCCTCGGATAGAACGTAAATTCACGCAAAAAACACCAAACTAAATAGACAGTATTCGGCAGAAATACACTTCCTCTATGGAGGTAATCGCTGAAGTGCTATCGGAGGCAGAGAACTCGTGCTCGTGTTTCGACGATGATTTCGTTTTATTATTGTTGTCGTTGCCCTTAATAATTTGGCGTTAACAACCGATGCTGATGCTGCTGCGCGCTTGCCCATGCTGCAGCAATGAGCTAACTAGCGAAGCTGTTGCTGCTGTAGTTGTTTTCTATGGCTCTGATGTAACGACGCTCTTTGGCGTACACGCAGTACTTAAACACGAAGGTTAAATCATTAAGAAATGCTTCGAAACAGGCTACGCTCTGTTCCGTGTAATTCGTGCCTATATATCTACAATGTCTTAGAAGGTGATAGGCCTGTCGTTTTCTAAACTTCCAGGAAGGCTTCACCTACGACGCCATTAAAGACCTCAAATACACAAGGCAAACCATTGATGAATGTCTGCGTCTTTACCCATCGGTCATTGCGTAAGTATAGAGAATAAATTAATCTGAATCACTTTCAGATATTTACAAATTGGGTTCGATGCATGTGCTATATTAGCAATCCACCAGCGATTGAATGCGGACTTACCCGGGGGGACTTCATACAGTTCTTATTATCGGTGTGCTTATTTCACGAAAAGCGTACAATATAGTGATTGCAATGAGCCAGCATATCTACCTAGCTTAGGCGTATTATAACTCTTCTATTCTATAAAATAGCACACAACTCTATATATAGTACCAAAACAAAAATGTCAGCATTCATAGACACACGAAGACCCGCTTATTCAGTCCAACTGACAATGATTGATTGATTTGTGGGGTTTAACGTCCCAAAGCCACCATATGATTATGAGAGACGCCGTAGTAGAGGGCTCCGGAAATTTCGACCACCTGGGGTTCTTTAACATGCACCCAAATCTTAGCACAAGGGCCTACAACATTTCCGCCTCAAACTGACAATGACGCATGCCCCCTTCTTAGGCTACCAAATAACGACAGACCGTCCATATTCACCTTATCTCGCACCAAAAGAGTTATTTTCCTGTACTCTATCGAACACCGCACTGCACGGGAGACTTTTTTGGGACGATGCAAAACTGAACGGTGAAGTCGAGTGCTTTCTGAACTCCTCAAATGCAGAGTTTTAAGTTCTACTGCAATGACATGTGGCATGCTCATGCATCGTCATCATCAGTGCGTGACTGTGTCAGGAGATTATGAAGAGGAAGAATAAACTAACGCTTAAATATCGTTCCTTTTTACCTCTTTTTTCTTGGCAATAACACTAAACACTAAACAAATATAAGTTATACGATAAAAGCGCATGTGCTTTTTCCGAAAACGCATTACTTCAACTTATCTTATGAATGTTCACCTTGCTTCTGTGTTTCGCGAAAAGGTGTGTTTCTTTTTGTTCTCTCTACCTTAGTTTTGCAGCAAGTGGAAGTTCTTGTTATGTCAGTGCTGTCACTTTACGGTGATGTTGGACCAGTTAAGCTGTGTTTACACATATTTTATACCACCTTCTTGCGATTAATTTATGTTTGGTACTTGCGTGGCAATATATCTCAGTTCAAGTCAATTTCAATTCAGTATTACCAACTTTGCGAACTCTCTTCGTATTAATGTGAAACCATTGAATGACGTACATGCTTATGCAAATGAGGAAGCATGCAAGGTACACGAACACAAAGCGTAACTATCACGGAGTCGAGAAAGTTGTGATAAATACATTGCTTATTCGATGGAAATAACGCAGTGGGTACACAGACTCTCTGAGTGCCTCTAAGCGTTGTCATCTGCAAGCGCATTCACTCAAATGCATTACACCATCATTCAAAATATGAGGAGTTTAAAAAAAGAAAAAATTCTGATCATAAAACTAAGTGGCCTATTCATAAAGTGTACATATATAAATGAGTGGAACGCGTTCAGCCACCCTTTTACAAAAACGCCAGACCTGCGCGGAAAGCGCAGCACAGTCACAGTGAAAGCTAGAAGAGCAGGCTTTCAGAGCCTTTCAAAACACTCATTGGGTAACTACCAACCACTATAAAGCATGCTTGATACCCACTATAAAGCACTAATAAAAAAATTTTGCTTAGTAGGCCGGCATTCGGTATGCTATATTTTGTCGTTCTTCTGAGAAGCGTAGTATCCACTAAACACTTGCAAGAACTTTTATGCCAATTGTTTATGCAGTGGCTGACGACGATCAGGAAATATGGCTGGAGTGGGTATGCGCCACAGTTAATGGGGGAACAAGAACAAGCTTTTATATTGGGCTGGAGCATTAGACGACCCACTCGTTACACTCTTCGCATTGTGCGACGACTGCTTGTTCTTTCACTGTTTTAAAATGCTTGATAAGTAGTAATTAAGCGACTGCTTTCCCACATCAAGCTTTACCAAAGCAAGTTTCACAGCAAGTCCCATGCACCAGTGTGGCTTTTTTTTAAAGTCTCATTTTAACGCTCACTATATATTGGATTTTCTGGTCATGACGGGCTATTAAGTGTAACGAAAATGCCGATTTCACCAATATCCAAGAGATTTTTTTTTCACAAAGTGCATACAGAAACACTACCTGTAAAAACTTAGGTAAACATGAAAAGCAAATTCGTAGCCTTCATTAACTGCCGCCTCTGTAAAGCTCCAGAAACAATCGAACATTGCTTTATTAGTTGTAAAGATGCCATACTTTTCTGCGATGCCCTGCAGACGGCTTTAAAAAAAACATCTGGATTTAAATTCTCATAGCATCCGTAATCTTGTACCATCCAAATGCAACGACATGCCAGTTGACATGCTTTTGTTAATGGGCATGCATAGTTTATGAAAAACTTGCATGTTTGACAGGAATGTGGAACCAATGGTGTCTTCGCGATGCCACTTTGTGCAAATGACTGTGCGGCTAAGGGACTTTTATGACCAACTGCATTTTCAGCCGGACTGGTATGCTGAGTTCATGAAGTGTTTTACTCAAGTACTCCTCTAGAATTGTTTTGTTCAAGATAAACTTAGTAACGTCTATTGTACATTTGTCGACTTGATCATATATGTATGTTGTGCTCTATGTATACACGTAAGCCACCTTTGTAATAAATACCCTGCGAGAAAAAAAAACAGTGTGGCCCAGTGGCAGAATACTGGGAATACCCAGCGGACTTGGTTTCGAGCCCCACTAAGCCATTACTGCTAGACATTTTTTTTCTTATTTCGCGTGATGTGGTTACGGGCACCGGCGGTGGTGGTGGACAACTGCGCGTGACACGAGTTGTGATCACATAACGGCTTTCGCTTTAAAGGATAGGTTCGTTCAAACCATAAGTAGTGCCAGGCGATCAACTCAACAAAATATAGCAGCACTAGTGTTTCAAGTTAATGCCCCTGATTACGTTAATATTTGCTTGCTTTTGCTGCCTTTGTGAAAAAAAAATAAGCCCACAATTTTACCTAAAAAATACAGAAAGCCTATTAGGCATTGCGACAACGTCGAAACGGGCTCCAGTCTTTAAAAAATTCACCTATTACTTTACAAATAAGTCATACTTTTTAAAAAAAAAAACTCTTCTTCCCGTGTTCGACAGCTGACGATTCCCCGTTAGATTCAATTTTCGCTTGTTTCAAGCAGTGTATCTTGTTATCTTTGTAATTGCATTCTCTCTTCTCTCGTCTCGACAAAAGCGCTAGAAGCTAAGCAGGGAGGAATGGGAGGGGCAAACAAAAAAACGTCACGCGCGCCTCGTGGCCTTGAGCACTTTTTATTTTTTTCTCATCGAATACGCGGCTTTTTCAGTGTGATCGCATGTGCACGCGCGGAAAGGTTGCGGCCCCCGCGGCGATCCCTGTTACGACCGAGCGCGCCATGTTCAAATCAGGTAATGGCTGGTAGATGGCCTTCTGCGAGTAATTTTTGAGCTACCTCCATCATTTGTCTAAGGAATAGAAAGTGATCTTCAGCTTACTTAGATAATTTGTTGCATATTCCGCACCGTGCACGTGCTGCGCCACAATATTTGGCTCGCGTGTTCTCTGGAGCCTATCGTACCGATCGGCAGTGTTTTCTGAACATGCTCAACAAATATTGCAAGGCCCCTTTAAGAGAGCAAAATGTTTGTGCAAATTGGTGGTCCATAGTACTGAAAACAGTGCCACAAGGGACAAGGGATAGGAAAAAAACGCAAACAAGGGTTGAACTTAATACTGAAGCTTCCTTCCGATACGGTGCCCCGCCGTGGTGGTCTAGTGGCTAAGGTACTCGGCTGCTGACTCGCAGGTCGCGGGTTCGATTCCCGGCTGCGGCGGCTGCATTTCCGATGGAGGCCGAAATGTTGTAGGCCCGTGTATACACTCAGATTTGGGTGCACGTTAAAGAACCCCCGGAAGTCAAAATTTCCGGAGCCCTCCACTACGGCGTCTCTCATAATCAAATGGTGGTTTTGGGACGTTAAACCCCACAAATCAATCCACTTCCGATACGGAGCGGAATATAAAGAAAGGCAACACGTGAACTGAAAATTGCAAAGGAATATTTGCAAAAAAAAAAGAAGAAGAATCAGCCTGCGCCAGTTACGGTGAGCATGTGCGCGGGACATACAGTGCACTTATATCTCATAGTGCGTGACCATTAATTTGACGGGGAAAAAAGTGCACTACTTGTCCAACGTGCATGACCACCTGAGTGTCGTAGGCTAATTGCTCTTTTTGGATTATTGCAAATTATGTTTTCCAACTTTTTGTTCACGTGTCTTCTTATTTCTTATATTGCACTCCGTTTCGGAAATAAACACCACTTGTAAGTCCAGCGCTCGTCTCTGTTTCTTCCCATCCTTTGTGCCTTGTTGCGCTGCTGTCATGACGTGCGATTTCGCCTCGCCTACTGCCTTCAGGTAGTATACGATGGATTACTGCTTATCTTCCAGCTTGCAATAGGATCACGTGCTACGCGAAGTCAACCGGTTGACGAAGAGTTTCACACTCGCCGCAATGGCTAATGATGACGCTGACTGACGCTCTAACGTTTACACATGTACATAGATACCCTATAAAGGGGACAGATGGATCACTATCCCTGTGACTCAGTGGGTAGAGCATCGTACGCGTTATTCAAAAGTAGCAGGTATTGTGCCTGCCGTTAACAAGAGATCTTTTCGTCCATTTTTATTCTTCACACGTACATGCATTTAAATCACAATGACGACTAATTAAATTTCCCATACTTTGCGTGGCATCACACTCTGTTAGTTCTCCTTACTTTCCCGTACCAAGTAATTACAAATATATATTTTGTGCACAACCTCCTAAAGTGAACAATCATTAATGAAATACTACGATGACACTAGAAATTGCGCTACTCATTTCTCGTTTTCATACTCATTGTTGCATACTCATCCACATATCTTCAGTGCTTTCGTGCCATTACTAACATTACTTGACAAGTGCTTTAGCGCATTTGCAGTAGTGTGCAAATTGTTCTTGATTTCCTTTTCTTTTCTACAAATATTTCTAGATTCACATCAAGGAAGGCGTCCTGCGATTATCCTTACAAAGACATGGTTCTGCCGAAGGGCATCAGTATTATGGCTTGCACAGAGCAAATACATAAGGACCCTCGATTTTGGGACCACCCGGAAGAGTTTGACCCTGACAGGCGAGTGCCTTACTTGAGAACATTTTTTTCTCTTTCATCGCGAAACTTCTAGCGGGTTTCTGCCATTGCAGTCAAGTGCTGGAGAAATGCCAAATCAGTAACAGTACGTGCGCGCATTGTACTCGCTAGCAATAGCGTGCCAGAGCTGGAGTTGAGTGTGGCTGAATCAGACATGAAAAGAGTCAGCCACCTCCATTGTGCGAAGGACACATGATGATAGCATCCAGAGTTGCCATTGTGTGTACCTAAAAAGGCGCCAGTGCTCAAGCCGCTGATATCCAAAAGTTGCCATGCCATTTATTATTATCGCCAAATTTGTAGTGAAATAGCGCAGTGGTGGTGTTTTGAACATAGAACAGAATATTTGTTATTGATCAATACATAAACTCGTTTTCAGTAAGTAAAACCACACGTTTAAATGAAGCAACAAGATAGACATGGCGAACACGGGAAGTTTTCGTCACCAGCGGATCAAAAGTTGGTGAATTTTCTGCTAAGTTGCCATTAGCATCAACCTTGATAGCATCACACCAGGCGAGAAGCCCGAGATCGATCGCTCGTCAGGAACGTAGTGAACCTCGCCGAGTTTCTTTCATCGACGGGACGGTGTTGCATCATCCGAGAAGCAACTGCGAACTTTGACGATAACGGTGTGGTCACGAGGGTTGGCGTGCGTAGCATATTTCGATAAATGACTGTACCATATGGTGAAATACCGCACTTTCAATGGTGACAAAGGGGACAAGAAGGAGACGACATTCGACTTCATGTGCCCTCCATCCCCGTCTGTAGTGCTTCACTTCCCCATGCTGTATAATGATGCGCCATCGACTAACCCAGCTCTTAACATTATAGACATCAACAGTCATAACTAGGTGGCTGTATACGCTGTGTGCTCTCATCAATTATTTTGTTTTGATACGACGGACAGCGGGATTGTCGCTTGGTTCCCCGGTGCGGCCGCATTCGTTTTAACCCGCGTTTTGTAAAAGATACGGGAGATAGTATCCAAAAGAGTTTGCTGCTAGCCTTACTTGGCAGTAGCATGCCAATTCAATATCACATTTACTGCGCTTGTGACGAAACAGTAATTTTGTAGTTGTTGTTGTAGCAGAGAAGTGAATTTTTAGACAGTTTTCGGGCACTGAAGGAAACCTGCGTGCGAGTAAAATAATGAAAAACCTGGCCTATTCTTTATAAGTGAGGAAAACAGCGCTAAAGATAAAATGCTCGTTGTATATGTGTATCCCTCTGCTCCTGGTCTTCTGTCTTTCGAGCTGTTTCCCTCCTATATATTATACCAGCGTGTCCAATCAACTACTTTATATATTTTATTCTTCGCTTTGGTAAAATTGACGATTGTGACAGTTTTTAAGGATGAAGAAATTATGAAACGCTACCACGAATTATTAAAGGATTACGGAGAAGCACGCGTGACATCTGCGCCAGTATTCATCGGCATTTGCGTTTGACGCATTCCAGTGTAATAGTAGGGGCAAGGCATTTAGGGTCGAGGCTTGTCCGTCCACATGCATGTCCGTCGCGAGGAGACAAATGAATGCGAGTCACGTAAAACAGGTTTTATTGATGCAATGATTAATTGATTCATTTACCAATTGATTGATCAATTTACTAATTGATTGATATGTGGAGAATAACGTCACAAAACCACCATATGATTATGAGAGACGCCGTAGTGTTGGGCTCCGGAAATTTTCACCACCTGGTGTTCTTTAACGTGCACCCAAATCTGAGCACACGGGCCTATACAGCATTTTGGCCTCCGTCGGAAAGGCAGCTGCCGCCGCCGGGATTCGATCCCGCGACCTGCGGGTCCGCAGGCGAGTACCTTAGCCACTGGACACGTAAAACAGGTTTAACAATAGCTTAATATAAAGCCGGATTGTGACGGAGCAATATAATATACCTTGAAACATTAACCATATGCACTAGACGACGAGTTCAACGCACACATTATGCACTTTAGGAGCTATTGTCAGCTACAACCTAAAAATAAAAAACAAATCGGTCGATCACATGTACCTTGGGAATGGACGTAATGTAACCATGCGGGAAAATGATTGATTGATTGATTGATATGTGGGGTTTAACGTCGCAAAACCAACATATAATTATGAGACACGCCGTTAGTACAGGGCTCCGGAAATTTTCACCACCTGGGGTTCTTTAACGTGCACCCAAATCTGAGCACACGGGCCTACAACATTTCCGCCTTCATCGCAAATGCAGCCGCCGCAGCCGGGATTTGATCCCGCGATGTGCGGGTGAGCAGCCGAGTACCTTAGCCACTAGACCACCGCGGCGGGGCGAGCATGTGGAGAAAAAGTAACCTTATTGTATTGAGCGACACGTGAAAAAATGACGCTGAATATATGCACAAACGTTGCACGCACATAGATATGCTGAACAGTCACAAATGTTTATATGGTCAGTTGTTTGCACTTGCGCGATGGTCCCAAGAGTTTTAGCAACATCAGAAGCGATGAGTTGATATGAAGTGCTGGTGCATACGAGGATGGCAGCCTTGGACACCGCTGCATAAATTAACTTCAGCGCATGGCACCTAACTACAATTGACGTTAACACAACATGATGGCTGCGTCATAGGAGTTCGTATGTAAGGTTAATAAAATTTGATAGCCACCATTGCAACCAACATTGACGTTTCACAAAGATTAATGTCTATTTGAAAAGTAGTTGCGAGACCTGGCGTGGCTCTGTGGTGGAATGCTTGATTGCCACGAAGAATGCTGGGATTCCAATTCTGATGAGACCCTGACATTTAGTCTATGCATTCGTCTGGTCTAAGCTGCTGATTTTTTCGCCTTTCTTAACGCTCATGCATTATAACCGCCGATGTGTGTTCTCGCCCTTCAAGCCTTGATTCTGTCAGTCTCCTGTGGCACATACCCGCATACCAGTGGCAACATATCAGCCCGCGGGTATGTGTGACTGTTTGGCGCGAAATGTTCCAAGACGTACCCTACGGGATTTGGACATTATTTGTTGTGACCGTGTCCATCTTTCCTATCTCCTCTTTACTTCCGTTGTTTTCTGTCATTCGCTGTCCCTGCGCCTCACTCTCTCCTTCCTCTCAATCTCTTATCCTTTTAATCCCTCCTTTACCCCCATCCCTTGTGAGCTACTGTTGAGGTGTCCTTTCCCTGAGAGACAGTCACGGGGCTCACTTTTCTTTTTTTTTTCATTTAAAATCACTCACTCACTCACATTATTCGTATAATGACCAATGATCGGTATTTTTAAACGATCTTGCCCTCCCTATACTAATTTCAGATCACCCCAAGTTAAGGGGGCTATTAGACAGACAGACAGACAGACAGACAGACAGACAGACAGACAGACAGACAGACAGACAGACAGACAGACAGACAGATAGATAGATAGATAGATAGATAGATAGATAGATAGATAGATAGATAGATAGATAGATAGATAGATAGATAGATAGATAGATAGATAGATAGATAGATAGATAGATAGATAGACAGATAGACAGATAGATAGATAGATAGATAGATAGATAGATAGATAGATAGATAGATAGATAGATAGATAGATAGATAGATAGATAGATAGATAGATAGATAGATAGATTTCGAAAGTGCTTGCAGTACGCAAAGAAATGCTTCCCATTTAATACACGTGTGCCTCCAGTAGTGTAGCGCACATGTAATTCAGCGCGCAACAAAGCAATTATTTTCGATTTCCGTTCTAACCCTGAGCACTTCTAAATACGGAACATTTCTTAGACACACAATGTGGTGCTTCGGCGTTGGCGTCGTCTACCTTCCACTGCGCGTGCTCGGCTCATTTCTTGCCTCGTGCCTCGGATCAACTTCCTTGAACGCGGCTGGTGGTGGAGCACGCGTTCGAAATTCAGTCAAGGGAGTCTTTGCGGACCTGGACCCAATGGAGTTTCCTAAATATACACTAGAGGGAACTCTGGCGCTAGTGTCTAAGGAAGCTGAAACGCATAGCGCTTCAGCGAGCATGGGAATGACGGGTATGACATAGATTTGCATAGTCTTCGTAGTTTACGTTCGTTATGGCTTGGCGTGACATGAAGCTGCTGTGTTACGAAACAACCTGATACAAAAGTTGAGTAGTTACACTTCACTAAATTAATCACTTAGGCTTACGTCTAGAAATCAGGTCACGTATTGAAAAATGGTTTGTTTTTTTTTTCCTTCGAATCAAAACCAAAACGCAGTAATAAACGAAACCACAAGTGTGTTCACCACCCGCAAGTATGAAGGCTAGGCAAATCCCTGCCATACCCATAATTCCAATGATCGCCAAACCACCGCAGCACCAGTGTCCCTTCTAGTTAACTTTAGGAAACTCTATGCTCTACCCCGCATTCTCTCTTAGAATGCGGGTGGTGTGTATAAGTGGCGGATTTATCCTTCGGATTTGAGTCAAGGGCATGTCCTCTCCGTCCAGTACAACGACGGTCAAAACACACTCCTTGCCTTCGCTTCTCCTTCACTCAATAAATAAGAATAACAAAAACAAAATAACAGTTAAGCATTCTCGAACTATACCTAATTACGCCGCGCTCACGGGATATATCACTAACACTCAGTGACGTATTTACACCAGTTCCCACCATGGAAAAATGTAAACGCCCATTTTTTGTTTTTGTTTTTTTGCTTGTGATGGAAACACTACGCATATCAAGAATTGACCATTCGTCGTTTCCGGTTGAAATGTTTAATTCGGAGGAACAGTGAAGTCGTCCATTTTCATGACATTTGATAAGAAGCGAATCTTTTATCCCGAAAACTATCTAGTTGAACACGTTCCTGAACGGCTAAGTCATGCGCCCCAAAATACTGAAAGGTCTTGACGTCACGTAAATAAGCAATTGTATTTAGCAGAGAATCCCTTTAGTCCCGCCCCCAACCCCACCCCTTTGTGTGCCTAATTGGGACAGCTTAGGGCTCTCCCATAGTAGAGTGCGTGCGGTGCACTAAAGCGTTCACAATTCATTCTACACACATTTATGAAATTCTGCCTGGGTGTGACGGTCACCGCTGTAGATGGAAGTTGCATTTATTTTCAAGCTATAACCGACTATAGGTTTTGTCGTCTACACTGACTGTCCACTGTCACGGTGTACAGATAATGATTGCTATTGTTGGAAGATATTTGCGTACGTAGATAAGAAAAGCAGTTTACAGTGGGCGAACAACAATCATAATTGCGATCTAACAATATGAAGCACATATAGGCACAAACCCTTTGTACTAGTGGGCGACTTTAGCATAAACTTTTGAACTCTAGCACGGAGTCTCGTGTTTAACTGTTTACGTCATTCTATATAAGTCAATGTAAAGTATAGAAGGACAACACTCGAGTGGCATATGTGAGACCAATGCCAACAGATCCGCCCGATCCAGCCCGTTCACCACCTTCTTCTCTAGCCCTTTCCTGCTCTCTCTCATAGTCGAGCCTTCGTGTAAGTTTTGCGGTCATTGGGGAGAGAACACCTCATTCAGTGTTTCACGATGGAAATCATGTGAAGCAATTTTATTGCGATAGCAATTACATGGACACTCTCGGCTGGATTTCGTCGCTGGCATCGGCGTAGGCGTCGATGTCATGCACCGTATATATATATATATACGTATCTATATATAGATATGAAAACGCAAGAAAAATATCCCAGAAAAAAAGACTCCGGCCCGTGGAATCGAACGTGAGACCTCCGCGTCTTGAATGCGAGGCGTTAACTACGGCGCCAACTTCAACGTTCAAACGGCAAGCTATTCATATCAACCACTTACCGCTGTTGTCGTCCATATCGGGGTTAAACCAACTTGTTTTCAGAATTATCAGCAAGACGGCGCAGTGAGCGCGCGGCGGCTCTCATCTCTCACGCGTAGAAAGTAAGGGGGTGTACGCTCGATCGCACGCTCTTATGTTGCAATGGGTGGAATCGTATGCCTTGGCTAGCCTTTGAGTTTCGTCGGAACGATTCTGTTGTGGTTACCCGGCGCACAAAGGTCACTGCAATTGTTGCACAGCCTCCATCGGCTAAAAGGGTGCACGTTTCAGACACTGCGAAGTAACAACCAACGGACGCTTATTCGCGTTCATCTGTACCTGTGAGAGCGTTTCGCGCGTTCTTTTGTGCGTGAGAAACGCGGGGCACATTTTAATGTGCTTGCTGTTCTGCCCGTGACCTTTCAGTTTGTTTCTATTGCACTCATTGCTTCGCCTTTGCGGCAAAGCTGTGACATGTTTTTTTTAGGGGGCGAAGCTCCTTAAGCGGTGGGTTGTGCGTCCGCGATGTATGTAGTAGTAGTCATGTAGTAGTAGCAGGTAGCCACCTCGTGGGCTGGACTAGTGGAGCGGCGCGTGCGCACTCTCTTTAGTTGAGGATCAAAACCCGCACACGTTAATCATAAATAAAACGATAGTTGTTTCTGATGAAATAAGCTACAAAGACGAGTATCGGTTGCATAATGTCCAATAAAATTTGCCTTTAATTTACTGCTTACGACAAAAAACTAGTAATTAGAGGATGCACTTTGAGCACTATGTGACCAGAAAACATTTGCACGCTAAACTTGCTGGGCGTAACCACCTTGGTTTTCACAACGTTTAGTGAGAGTTGGGCCGCAGTGCCATGAACTAGGGGTGGTGGAAGATGGGAACTAGACACGAAGCGCAGGCCGTAAGAGAGTGCGCGCTTGCCGCTCCTCTAGTCCGCCGATGCCTACTTTCGTTTAGTCCTTGGAATGTCTGCTGGATGGTGGTACTTCTATGTGATGAATATATCATGAAAATATGCGAGATGGTGGTACTTGGAGTGTTCACTAGATGAACGGACGGATGGATGGATGAAGGATGGATGGATGAACGCACAGATGGACACATGGATGGAAGCACGCATCACCGAACGCATGTACGGACGCACAGATGGACGGACGGACACAAGAACGGATGCATAGACGGACGAACGGAAGGACAGACGCGTAGACGGACGGAAGCAAGAACAAGCGGACAGACGGATGGACTTACAGAAGAGCGGACAGACTGACGGATGCTTTGCACCACTTATCATCATGCACTCCGTAGATACGCTGTCATTTATTTATTTTTTTCAGTTGTGCACAGGGACGTTGGGTGGCGTCTTGAATTCCTCATGTTCACAATATTGGCGGTCACGCCAGTTCTGCAAAACATTCGGCGTTTTGAGATAGCGTGTCGCCATCTGTGGCGCTATGTGGGCAGCCGATGGAAAAACGTCACTACTGTAACGCTACAGCATGTGCTGCACTGAGATGCGGTGGCTGCGTTGCTTCGAGCTACAGAGAAGGAGCAAGAAAGAACAAATCTGACAGACATAAATTATTGGAATGCCAAACACGTCAATTGCATTTCCGGGAAAAGAGCTCGGAAGGGTATGTAAAGCAAGCAGCACAACACCCTACCCCCCACTTACCCACTTAGCGTCACACCACAACCACTCCCTGATCTACGGCGGGCCGAGGGCACCCGTTGAGAAGCGCGCGTTTGCACTGGCATTGAAAGAGATAAAGGAGGCGTTGGTGAGACCCCAACAAAGAAAATGTTGAACAATACACTAATATATATTCATATATCATACGGAATATTATAAAACGCCCACAAGTGAAATCTATTTGTACCCTAGCAAGCGACTTCAATGCAGGCATTATGAACAAGAGGACCTCTCTTCACCTGCTCGTCTTCTTTCACTTCGTGAGACGACGCTAGGGGGCCTGTCGAAGCAAACTTGCATCGCATGAGCTCCCGCCTCGACGCCTCATCTCACCCGGAAAACCTCATCGCCGCCACCTAAGAAGTACTGCACCGTTTTCTACTAATCAAGCGCAGTCTGTGGATAACCGGTTTTTAACCGTAAGTTCATATTTCCTGAAAGTCTGGTTGTTTGAAGATCCATGGCGAAGAACGCTGCTCTAAGCCTAAGCGGCGTCGGGCCGTTGGCCCGCCGAAGCGCTACTCGCGTTTCCGCGCAATGCGCGAAAATGGCCGACGACGACGTGGCTGCGTCAACCGGAGCCACGACATCAATCGAAGGAAAAACTCAAGGCGGAGAAAATGCTACCAGCGTCTCGCAAAAGAAGCCTTTTGACAACGGGGGATGGTTCACTGCAACGTACCACAACTCAAGGCTGATCGCCGTTCTGGAGACCGGGGCCGAAGCGGTAGACAAATCAGCGTCGAGTCAACCTAAACAGAAAGGGAATCCTCTCCGAAAAGAGAAACTGCCTCCACCGCCGAAAACCGACTTCAAGGTCATCATTAGACCGAGGGATGGGCTCAACATCAGTTAATTAAGCACGCATCGGATGGCACGCGCTATAACTATGGCATGTGGTAACCCAGACATCTGCAACGAAGGCAACCTGCTTATACGGCTGCGCAATGGATCCAACATCGCCATAATCAGCACGCCAAGCATGGAGACCGCCAACTTCGTTTAGAGCCTTCGAAGTCTACGTTTCGTTGCAAAAGACTATGCAGTGATGGCTTACGTAGCCGCGCCGGACAACTCGTGCAAGGGTGTGAATCACGGACTGGACGCCGGGACCACGCCAACCGAATCACTAGCCCATCTTCGGGTGCGTACCCAAGGAGTGAAAGTACTCTATGCAAGAATGCTTGAAAAATCCCAGAGTGCCGTCATTACCTTCGAGGGAAAGATCGTCCTGCGCTATTTTACTACTATGGTGGTGAGACACGTTGCTTCCTCTATCGATCATCGCGGCAAGTTTGCTATATATGCCTCAAGCCTGGGCATAGGGCAGACGTATGCCCAACACTCTGCTCATAGTGCACCGAGCCAGTCATAGAGGAGGGACACACCTGTGAGCCCCGGTGCGCACTATGCAAAGAAGCGCACCCTACGTGGGCAAAGGAGTGCAAGGAACGCCTCAGGAGACCGAGAAGCCCACGACCAAGAACAAAAGAGTGGATGGACGCCGGAGCACAAGGCACCGATGGACGCGGCTGGTCCCGGAAACGCTGGTTCAGCAGGGATGGAAGCTCACCATCCAGGTCCCGATCAGCATGAAAACCACGGTCATGGTCGAGATCGGCGTGCAGGACCCACCAGGCTCCAGAAAACAAGAAAAAGCAGCAGAAGAAACCCGTCACCAGGAAGGAAGACGATGGTATGGTGAGCAGGAAAGCGCCTTTTTTCTTTGCCTCTCCCACTGCTCCAAACAACACGAATACACAGACAGTAATGGTCGGTAAGAATGGCAGTGCGCCATCTAACGACGAAGTAAAAGATTTAAGGCAGACTATTCAGACACTCAGGGCAGAAAACGCCGAACTCCGGCAGAAACTAAACGATCTCATAGATGAACTGAAGGTCCTTAGAACAGGAATGACCAATGCTAACCCCCAATCAGACTTAACGCTGACAGCCACCGTAGGGCGCCAGGAATTCACAACTACCATGGCTGCCATAAAAAATGCCCTAGCAAATCTTGGCAACCTCATCTCTAACATTCAAGACGTCTGGTGCAACTCACGGCCATGAAATCCAGAGGCAAACCATGCGCTCGGCCATCACCTGAGTATGGCGAGCAGCCGTAAATGCTCGGTCAAGTTCGAAACCCTCGAAATATGGCAGTGGAACTGTCGTGGAATCCGCCGTAAGCAAGGTCTTCTGAATCAATACACCAATAAATGCACAACTCCATCAGACATCATCGCCCTCCAGGAAACCGGCTGCTCACCGAAACTCACTGGCTTTTCGGTTTATGAGGCTCTTGGCCGAAGTAAGGTAGCTACTTTGGTTGCCAAAGTGGTCACCGCAATTAGACATGACATCGATGCAACAGACGTTGACCACGTTCTCATTGAAATCATAACGAAACAAAGAAACAATGAAAGCATATTTCTCCTCAATATCTAAAGCCCGCCAATGCAGCGGAAAACCAACTTCAGCTCCCTTCTGCGCAAGGCAGAACAAGCAGTAGGCAAAAAGGGTCTTGTGATTCTTGGAGACTTCATTGCGTGGCACAAGAGCTGGGGATATGTCAAGGAAACTCAGAAAGGCAGGGATTTGGCCAGAGAAGCTGATCGCAGAAGGCTAAGCCTCATTACAGACCACACTCAACCAACGCGAGTAGGGAATAGTATCAACCGAGATACGTGCCCGGGCTTGGCGTTCGTTAAAGGTGTAAAGGAGGCTTGATGGGAAAACGGCGGGGAAACGCTTGGCAGTGACCACTGCATTTTGCGTATCCAGATAGAAACCCTCCCGGTTAAGAAACGACTTGGCCTGGCTCGACTTACAAACTGGGAAGCATTTAGAAAAACTAGGGCAGAACTCGGGGATAAAGAAATTGCGTACATTGAGAGTAGGGTCTCGCAAATTAAGGCAGACTGGAAACGATGAACCCGAGAAGTTACCCTATCTACAAACACGCCCGAGGTGGACAAGCATATCCTGCACCTCTGGGACGCCCACCGGGGCCTATTAAGAAGATGGAAGTGGCAGAAACACAACCGCAAACTGAGACTTAGGATCACCGCAGTCACCAGGGAAGCCGAAGAGTATGCGACGGAGCTGTCAAGGCGCAACTGGGACCTAAATTCAACAAGCTACAAGGTACACTAGGTTGGAAAAAAACATGGGCCTTGCTGAGGGCTCTCATAGACCCAACCACGACCAAGACTGAAACCTGTAAGACGACTCAAGAGATTGCACACCAATTCAAAGGCACAGACCGGGAACTGCTAGAACACATAAAGCTGCGCTATATTGCCGATACAACGAATACTAACTGCAATCTGGCATACACTGGTGTAGCTAATCCCACTCTGGACGAACCCATTACCACAGAAGAAGTTCGACATGCTATGCTGTCGGCAACAAAGAACACTACGCGATGAAAGGATGGCATCAGCAACACTATGATACGGAACCTCGATGACAAATCTATCACAAGTTTTACAGAATTCATCAAAAAACATTGGGAAAAGGGCACCGTTCCAAACGACTGGAAACATGCGGAAATAATAATGATTCGAAAGTCTGAAAAGGCTCCAAGCTTGGAAAATCAGGACCCATTTCGTTCACTTCATGTTTGGGAAAAGTATACGAGCGAATCGTGCTTCAGAGGCTGGAGACCTACCTGGAAGACAACGAACTCATGCCGCACACCATGTTTGGCTTCCGAAAATGGCTCTCAACACAGGACGCCCTCCTACAAATCAAGGAGGAGGTGCTTACCGATGTCCTAAAATATGACGAAAACGCACTGGATCTTAAGGCTGCTTTCGACAATGTCAGCCATGAGGCTTTGCTAGAGGGGCTTAGCAAATTAGGTTGTGGAAAGCGAATACACAACTACATCGAAGCTTCTCTCAGTAAGAGAACCACCACAATTGGTATAGGAGACATCCGCACTGATACGTTCGATACGCCCACAAAAAGAACACCACAAGATTCTGTGATATCGCCGATGCTGTTCAACATCGTTATGATCAGCTTAGCTCGGAACCTCGAAAACATTGAAGGACTCAGACATGCCATCTACGCAGACGATGCTACAATCTGGGTGACAAGAGGATCTCTAGGCCAAAAACAAGATATTCTGCAACATGCAGCTGATACAGTTCACGACTACGTGCATCAATGTGGCCTCGTCTGCTCTCCGGAGAAATTTATTTATTTATTTATTTATTATACCTCAAAAACCCCAGGGAGGGGTGTTACATGAGGGGTGGGCAATACAGGGTTTCTTCCATGTGCGCTTTGAAAAGAATGGGGCTGGAGTGGCGCACGACGTGGGACGGAAGGTCATTCCAATCCTTCGCTGTCTGAACGAAGAATGACCGAAGGTGAGCATTTGTACGGGCATGCGCAGGGTAAACTGGGTTGTTGTGGTTAGTGCGGGAAGATATGCGATGCGCGGGCATGATAACAGATGCGTCGGACAGTGAGTGAAGAAATTTATGAAAAAGAGCTAATCTAGCGACTTTGCGTCGCAGTTCAAGGCTGGGAAGATGTGCTTTAATCTTTAAGTTAGTAACGCTTGTGTGGCGCGAGTAATCGGAATATATAAACCTAGATGCTCTATTTTGGACAGATTCTAATGTTTTGGATATATTAGGTTGGTGGGGATCCCAGACGGCGCAAGCTTCGGACGGACTAGTGTTTGATATGCTAAAAGTTTAACAGAAGGGGGAGCAAGTCGTAAATTTCTTCTTAGGTAACCAAGGACTTTGTTTGCTTCGTTAGAAATGTTTGTTATGTGGGAGGACCAAGTAAGATCTGGCGTAATGTTTATACCTAAATATTTGTAGGAATTCACCAGGGATATTTCGCAACCAGAAAAAAAGTATGAAGTAGCCGGGTGAGATTTCGTGCGGTGAAAAGAGATGATGGAGGTTTTCCTAATGTTCAAAGTCATGAGCCATTTTTTGCACCAGGTTTCTATAGTTATTAGATCATTTTGAAGGATCTGGGAGTCATTAGGGCAGTTAATAGGACGATAAATCACGCAATCGTCAGCGAATAGACGGATTTGGGACGATATATTGCTAGCTAGGTCGTTAACATAAATAAAAAAATAGAAGAGGACCGAGCACCGTACCCTGAGGTACAGCAGAAAGGACAGGACGTGTGGTAGATGATGTCTGGTTGGAGTAAACGAACTGTTCCCGGTTTGACAAAAAATTTTGTATCCATTCTAGAACTGCTGGGTCAATGTTTAAGCGGGAAATTTTTAAAAAATGGCGTTTATGGGGTACTTTATCGAAAGCTTTTTCAAAATCTAGGAAAAGGGCATCTACAGGAACATTCTGATCTATACTTGAGCTGATGTCGTTAATAAAGAGCGCTAGTTGTGTGTCACAGGAGAGGCCTTTCTGAAATCCGTGCTGACTGGGATGGAAAAAGTTTACAGAGATCAGGAATTTGACTGTTTGAGAATAAATTATATGTTCCATTATTTTACAGCACACGCATGTTAGTGATATGGGCCGGTAGTTTGAAGGTGAAGATGACGGACCTTTTTTGGGTATCGGAACGACCTTGCCAACCTTCCAGTCCCGTGGCACCACTCCAGATGACAGTGATTGCTGGAAGATGTGCGACAATATGACAGCACAGAGATGTTTGGTATTTTTTAAAACTTTAGAATTTATACAATCAATACCAGCTGATGACGTCACTTTTAAGGAATCAATGACTTGTATGATGCCATTTGGTTCGAAAATGACACTGGGCATAGCAGGGCAATCATGGGACGGCACACATGGAGATACATCGGGAACAGATGAGAATGCATCGTCAGGTTCATCAGTAAATACTGAGCAAAACGTGGAGTTTAGTGTTTCGGCGACCTTGAACTCCGGGATGGAAATATTATCTTCATCTAGTAAAGAAATGGGTTTAGCATGGGTTGGGTTGATAGTGTTCCAGAACTTTTTGGGGTTTGTGCGTAACATGTCTGGTAGGGTTGACGAGAAGAACGTCCGCTTAGCGTCCGAGATCATGGATGCGTAAAGTTTTTCAGTCTCACGATATTTTTCCCAAGCGTTACTGGATTTTGATTTTTTGGCTGACCGAAATTGTCTTTTCTTTTTGTTGCTAAGTTGTTTCAAAGCATTATTGTACCATGGCGAAGTAGGCCGTTCTGTGATGGTAACTGTGGGGATGTACATGTTTATTAATTGCTGCATTTTGTTTTTGAAGAGCTCCCAGTTTTCGTCAACAGAACGTTTGGAAAAATCCACGAGGAACCAATCGGAAAAGGAAGCTAGTTCATCATTCATTCCTTGATAATCTGCTTTGTTGTATAGGATTATCGTCTTTTTTATTTTTTTTTTGGATTGGGCAAGTTGTATTGAAAAGTGGCATGAATGACGGCATGATCACTGAAGCTGCTGGGACTAGAAACGGACGAAACTTTATCTGGTTGGGTCGTGAGAAATAAATGCAGTAAGCTTGATGAATTAAAAGTCGTTCGCGTAGGAAAGCTAATCATTTGAGATAAGTTGAAAGTAAGGCAAGTATCTATGAAGTCACTTTCAGTGTTCGGTTTCGACATTGCTAATGCTAGATCAGACCAAGTTATCGCCGGGAAGTTAAAATCACCAAGGAGGAGAATAGGGGCGTTATCCGACGCTGACGTTAATAGTTGTAGAGCATCATGAAGCTCACCAACGAAAGAAGGATCGGAATCAGGGGGGCGATAGCAGATGCCAATGACAACGGGTGGAACGGCAGCTTTGCAGTGAATAAAGACTACTTCAAGACTCGAAGGAATGTCGACAGCGCAGCATTGTAAACTGTGGTGAGCGGCGATTAACACTCCACCACCCCGCTTGTTTTTGCGATCGCAACGGAAAATATCGAAGTTGTTGAACAGAGGAAGCAATTCAGAGTCCAAGATAGATGCATTAAGCCACGTTTCGGTTAGGAGAACTAAGAGACAGTCACTTGCTTGAATTAGGCTGTGCAAGGCATCGCGTTGTGGCAGTAGACTCCTAATATTAGTATAGATGAGCGAAATAAGGTTTACATTAGACTCGGTACGGACTTTAGCAGATAGCTACGGGGCACGTGGGACTACCGTTTGCGTAGTCGGATCAAGAATGTAGGTGACCTTATCGATGATTAATTTTCGGTATGCAAGTTTATAGGGTCGGGACTGGGCTTTGCCAAACGCAATCAGCTGCTTGTGTATCAAGCGGGTGTTAGGCGAGTAATCTTGCGAAATGCTATACGTGGTATTTTTCAGCTTATTTGCGTTAGAAAGAATACGGTCTTTATCTTTGAAATGCGTGAACTTCACAATGATCGGTCTATTTTTGTTAGAATGGAAAGATCGCAGTCGATGTGCGTGGTCAATATCACGTGGGTTGAGCGTTACTTTGAGCGTATTTTTGCAGAGATTTATGATTAGTTCCTCGGACTGGGCCCAGGTTTCGCGATCCGAATCAGTGTGTCCATAAAATATGAGATTGTTTCGCCGGGCGTGATCGTTTGAATCGTCAAGACTGCAGGTTAGTTGCGATATTTGTTCGGAATTTTTGACAGTAACTGAGCGGATGACCTCAAAGTCTGCCTGAAGTGTGCCTACGGCGGTACATTCTTTTTCTAATTTAGCAAGCCGTTAATTAATATCGTCAAACGTTTCAACATTCTGCGACAGTGTAGTTTGCATGGCTTTCATTTCTTTCATAAGGTTGTCTTGGTTTAATCTAATTTCATCGAGTGCTGCCAAGATGTCACCAGGAATTTCGCTGGAAGCGGAACGTGTAATAGGACCTGGATTTTCTTCTATATCGCCGGAAAGAAGTAGCAACTTTAGAAAACAGTAGCAGTATTGACACAAGGCAGCAATACAATACCGTGGGCTCGGCAACACTATCAATGCATAGTACCGTGTTGGTTTGACGAATATAGAGTAACGGTTAGTTACCTGCACGAAAAACAGGCGTCGCTGGTAAGCGTCCGCCATCCTTGACGTGTTGCCGAGCCCACTGGTGGGACCATGGGTGATGTTCGGGCTTTTATTTTGGCGGTGAATTGGCGGCGTCGAATCGGTGACGTGGTTGGCACGTGACATCCGGGAGGGGCGAAGCGGAGCAGATCAGGTGGCGGTTTGGCGGTACATTGCGCATCATCTGTGTGAATTTCCGTGAAGGGCGGCAGCGGCAAGTCGGTTGGGCGTAGCGGCCGAGGGTGCAGCCGGACCAGGCCTCCGTCGGTACCGTGAGGCTCCGTGCAGGAGGCTGGTGCGAAACACAACCAGGCGACCATCTGCACGAAAAACAGGCGTCGCAGGTAAGCGTCCGCCATCCTTGACGTGTTGCCGAGCCCACTCAGAAGTCCTGAAATCAGAAGTCTTGAGAGTCTACAGACGAGGATACGATCTGCAAAACTCCATAGACGTCTATATAGGGGGGAAGAAGATTCCAGAAGTGTCCCGAATTAAGATTCTCAGCATGTGGATACAAAGCAACTGTCGTATAGACCACACCATCAGACAGCTGTCAAACACTACAGCGCAAATCACGAGGATGATCACCAGAATCTCTAACAAAAGACGGGGTATGAAGGAGGAGGACACTTGTTGTCTTGTACAGGCCCTCGTGGTCAGTAGGATAGTATACAGTGTCGCCTACCAAACTCCACTCCCACAGGAAAAAGAACAATTAGAGGCAATCCTCAGAAAAGCCTACAAAAGTGCCCTTGGTCTACCTGTCAGCACCTCGACAGAAAAATTTCTTAAACTCGGGATAAACAACACAGTGCAAGAACACATCGAGGCGCATCATATCCCGCCGAAAATGAGATTACTGTTGACTGCTACGGGCAGGCATACGTTGCAAACATTGGGCATGAGGGATGCTTGCGGGGAAATCAATAATACGGTGAGCATACCAAAGGACATTCGCCAGATCATTGAAGTCAGCCCAATACCTCGAAACATGCATCCAGAAATTCATAAGGGTCGAAGAAAGCCAGATCAGAAGCACAAGAAAAAAATTTCAAGGCGAGAACCGACGTATTGTACGTTGACGCGACCACATACAGAGAGCACTCCGGGACAGTTGTAAGCGTTGTTGATTACCAACTTAGGGAAGTCAACAGCGCTTCGATCAAAAGCAACAACAACTTCGAGTCTGAGGAAGTAGCGATCGCGCTCGCCATCACACTCAAGAGCGAAGAGTCTACTACAGAAATAGTTACTGACTCGCAAGAAGCGCGTCGACGGTATAGCAGTGGACGCATATCCAGTGCTGCCATCCGCATACTCAAGGGAAGAAAAATCAACTTTTCGAGCTGCTCCATTACGTGGACACCAGGCCATGAAACTGTGACAGGGAACCAGCGGGCTGACGCCATTGCCCGAGAATACGTCGACCGGGGGGCGCACAACGACGAGGAACCAGCCACAATTACTAGACGCTATGGAGCAATTTTAGAACACCAGAGAGCCCTGAGGAGGATATACCCCCCTCCCCACAAAGACCTCAACAGAGAGCAGTCGGTTGCCTGGAGGCAGCTGCAGACTAGTACGTACCCCAATCTCAGTCTTCTGAGTGAAATCTATCCGGGAATACACACCAACAAATGCCCCCTATTCAGAGAACAACCCACACTTTACTATGTAACATGGGCCTGCCAACACACACAGGTAGTGCCAAGAAACTGTACACCAACACCGGAGCAGTGGGAGGCTGCGCTGTCCAGCTCTAAGCCTGAAGAACAGCTCAAGCTGATCGACAGAGCTTGCAAGATGGCAAAGTCCACAGGGGCCCTGGACTGAGGGCTCCACCTTCACCGGAAAAAAACTATTTGTAATAAAGTTTTGCATTCCATTCCATTTCATTCACTTCGTGGAGGTGCGTGTATTTTAACGGGATTGACCAGTTGAAAGAAGAACTTTTCGCAGTGCCACCAGGGCAAGAAACAGCCAACGACCGCCATTGTGCATAATGAGTACGGTGCGTTTGGCCGGAATGCATACCGCCTGTATCATATAGATGTTCACATCGAAATGAAACACCTATCTCACGTTCATACTTTTTTGCGAACACGAATGCAGCATTCTAGTGCATTTTTTAAAGCGGACAAGCTCTTTGACTAGCCTGCGTAATGCTGTCCGTCCGTATCTCCGTTCCAACGTTCGGCGCCGCGTTCCCGCACCACAGTCGTTGGAACGATGCCAAGTAAGTCAATTCGCAGCTGCGCGCTGACGTCACTCTTTATCTCACCCGCAGCAGCAGCCGGCTCCTTCAAACACACTTAGTTGATGTTGCTCCTCCTTGGCCCGCACGCAATACACTTCTCTCCTGCTTCACCATCTCCAACGTCCCGCAACGCTCGACCGCACGCCGAGTGGACACACTCTTTCGGCTTGTTTATCGGTGATGAAACTTACACGAAACCCAACCCACCTCCCGTGTCCTTCTGTTTCAAAGAAACGTTTCGAGGTAAGGCTACCCTGAGTTTCGCTTTAAACCGTTCTTCAGCACTAGCGTGGACGGCCGTCTCAGCCGCGTGAACGGCGTTGCAGCGCTGTTGCTTCGCATCTTGTGATGGTTCCCTTCGAAGAGATGGTCCATAATTTTTTAAAGACGATAGTCTTTCTCCGGGACTTTCAACGCAAAAATTTTGGTCTGTCTGTCTGTCTGTCTGTCTGTCTGTCTGTCTGTCTGTACATTTATCTGTTTGACCACTTTTAACGGCATCGGGTACTTTAAACGGCCGACCCCATTCGGAGCGCCCACCAATGTTGCTCTAGGTTGAGCGTTCATGCTTTTGCAATCGTCAAATAAAAAGCAATTATCGCGCATGTCTGTGGCACCATAACAACACGTATATATTCTGCATGTGCGTCTTTTACTAGAAAAGGCATACATAAGTAATTTTAAGGACCGTAGCGCTTATCACGCTGCGCTGACCGTGCAACGCTTGCACGGAATGCGGAGTGTTTCTAACGCTTTGCTAAGATGAGACGGTGGTGGCACCTACCCGTCGCCTTGCGTTCTACACCTTATCACCTCTGAGATGGGCGCGCACATTCATCTCAGAGCCACGCGCTTTTTTTTCTAACAAACCACCAGATGGCGCTCATGTCTCACGTGTGACCTGACTTGATGCGTTCGTTCGCCTTCACTGCACGCTCGAGGCACTCTAACGCAGCACCTCCAAAATACCACTCACCAATTTTCTTGCGCAGAACATCAACTAAATGTCTTGTTCACTCTCCCCGCACGGAAAACTATCGTCTTTAGACGACATTTGCAGAAATATGAAAACAATGCGCCAATTTTTTTTATTTGTTTTCATGCACTGTGGCAAATTAGGTCAAGTTTGGTGGAACGTCATGTTGACCGAAGGTGAATCGAACACAGGACGCCTGCGTGTGCATGCAGGTGTTCTACCGCACAACCATGCGTATGCTTGGAAATACAGTGAAAATAACTTCCTTTTTGTTGGAAATGCAGTCAAAATGACTCGTGCTTTACAAAGGCACTTGTCCTGTATACAAGCATCAAATCGTTTCGCTACAACGCGTATCATTGCGGTAATATCGCCTGGTACAAGCGTACACTGTCATAGAGCGTCGATTAGGTGATTACCTTAACGACTTGTTGGTTTAAAGCCTGCCTCCCATTACTAAAGGCACAGACGCTATTTTGCGAATCCCCTTAAGACGACGCAGTGTACGGCGATTTGTAAAACATTTCACGCACATCATTAGTCGTAGGTGAAAGCATGCCAGTCATAAGACAGAACGCAGCCATATGAAAGAGCTTACCACTGACACTAGCCACTTTCAACTTTATTATTTACATTGATGTAATCTACAGTATAAACTTCTCCAGTAGCCAATCAAAAGTATACACCAAGTGGTTGAAGTACGCACAAACAACAGGATATCGCTATAGCTTTCTACTCTTAAAGGCAAAACATAATGGTCACGCCATTTTTTTTTTCAAAAGTATAATGCCAAAGATATGTTTCACTGGTCCCCTTCAGGCGGCTAATGTATGCGCTAACATCGAGTGTAAGCGTGCATATGTACGTAGTCTGGCGGGTGTTCACACTCTTGATTGCTCAGCCGCCAAAGGCACGAGTGACCACTCTAAACGGCATTACGTTCTTCTATGACCAAGATCTCAAGTGCCTTGCTGTGGGCATCTATTCGTTTGGGTTCTGAATTGTAAGGGAGTACAATGTAGACGGCAGACGATTAGCAGTGTTTACAGGCTAGGTGCAAGCAACAGCGCCCATGTTCAGAGAATGTTGTGCTTTAGAACAAAATACCCTTTAGAAAACATTTCACGCTTTAGAGCGCTACACGCTCTATACCAAGAGAGCCGTCCCATCTGCGACCGTCTCCACTGTACGTGGAGCACTAACTACGGCTGTGACTGTATTAGGAAAAATACGGTAGATCAATAAGTCGTCTCTGAAAAGGATGACCCAATTCAATTTAGGTACATGCTAAAGCCTGTTTAGACAAAAAGTTTATTTACACTATGTGCACAATACAAAAGTTTCATAGGATTCTAGTATTCAGTGGCACATTGACATCAGCACTGGCTATGTGCCACGGAACACATTACTATGTTGTAATGATCACATCATTACTCCAACATACCTGACAGATGTGGCATGTGTGCACACGAAAATGGTACAACGGGGCGTTTAGATAAAGTGGTTCACGATTTAGAATACCTGGTACTCTACTCTACTATAGTAGTGCATAAGATCATCCCGTGGGCCTCATACTTCATGAAGCCGTGTCACCGAATATTCTTTGACGTTGATTTGCGGGTGCGTGTGCTTCGGTAAGGGTGTTAGTCTTTGTAGAACTTGCCGAGATGTGTTTAGAATATGTGTTTAACGATTTAGAGTACTTGGTACTCTACTATTAGAGAGAAGACAGCCGTCCCAGACAGGAGTGAGGATCTAAGAGGCTGTGTTTTGAAAAAAAAAACGTTTAACGATTTGGAGTACTTCGTACTCAACTATGGGAGAGCACTGAGCCGTCCCGCCATAATTAGACGTCACCGCAGCGACTTGCTTGAAGCCCTGGTTTATGAGAATTTTATTTCCGAATATATCTCACACAGTTTATGTGCACACAGAAAAATGGACAATGGTGACCAATGCGTATGTACAATGCAAGCTGTTATACACAAGGAAAAGAACTTATAGCGTATGCAGTGACGTACAATGCAAAAAATTGTACAACAAAGACATGACATTCATGACATCGAGATAATTAAACTTAAATAAACAGTAAGGCTATATGAACAAACAGGGGGGGGGGGGGGGTCATTCACAGTGTAGGGTGATGTTTTGCATTCAGCTGTGAGAACAGTTTGCTCTCGCGCTCAAGAACAATATTGCACAAAAGGACACGTTTCTAAAGAAGAAAAGAAAAATACACACTGTAATGTCACAGTGGTACAAGCTCTAGCCCACCTCCTCAATAGGGGAGGAAAGGCATGGACACTCAGTTGTTTCTTACCATAATGAATCGCGTAGAATAGCGTCGGAGGAAAGCCTCCTCTCCCAGCATGACTAGTTCTGCGTTGAGATGCATAAGCATTACGTTTCTTAGCCGATGTAGCAGAGGAAACATGGCTCACTGAGGGCGTCCCCTCAGGCGGGCCAGTCCCCTCCGCTTCCATAAGAAGAAGGCTCCGATAGCCATTAAGAGTTCAACGAAGTATCCCTGCTGTTACTTTGGACGCATGGTCGCCGAAGCCGAATGCATGAATGCGTTGGGGGAGGAGGAAGAAGCAACAAAAGAGAGAAGGCAGGAAGCTTAACCAGAAAGACATCCGGTTGGCTACCCTACACTGGGGGATTAGGGAAGGGGACAAGAAAGACAAGAAAGGGGGAAGAGAGAAAAGAGAAAAAGGGGTGAGGGAGAAACTGACAGTAATTTCACTGCAGCATGTAAAACTCTACCGCATGTCAGAGGTGTTCACACAAGCCTGTCTTTCTCAGGAAACACAGCAGGGCTTTCACTGCCTTGTGGGCTGTCGAGGTATGTGGACGTTGCTGTAATAGCACCTGCACAGAAAGAGGCCGATCATCCAGTCGCTGCATTGCGTTGGCAAGTACTTGTCTATCTGAGGCAAATCGAGGACAATGGCACAGCAGGTGTTCGATAGTTTCATCGCTGCCGCAAACATCGCACGCCGCACTGTCCGTAATTCCGATTAACGTGGTATAAGCTTTCGTGAAAGCAACTCCCAGCCAAAGGCGATAGAGAAGCGAAGCTGCACGTCGATGTAGGCTGGGTGGAGGCCGGAGTTGTAGTGAAGGGTCGAGCTCGTGCAGTCTTGTACGTCGTACGCTTGGTGTATTACACTCAGTCAGTGTGAGACTGTGGGCCAGTTGACGAATCTGCCTCGCCGCATCCGCTCTTGAAAGCGGAATCGGAACACTGTTCGCTTCTTTATGTGACGTGTGAGAAGCATGATCTGCAGAATGATTGCCGCCTATACCACAATGTCCAGGTAACCACTGAAAGACGATGTCATGGCCTTTTTGTATTAAAAGGTGGTCAAGTTTCACGGTTTGGTATGTCAACTGGTTGTGGCATCCGCGTTGGAGAACTGATATCAGGCACTGTAACGCTGGTTTTGAGTCAGAAAACATGGCCCATTTACCTGATCTTTCTTCTGAATTGGATGATGTCCAGTGCATTGCGCAGAGCCTCGAGTTCTGCCGTCGTTGACGTTGTCACATGTGAAGTCTTAAAACACCAAGTTACCCCTTGTGATGGTATAACCACTGCTCCACCAGAACTAGATGGCGTAGTAGAGCCATCCGTGTAAATGTGCACGTGGTTACTGTAGTTTTGCTCCAGTAGGAATAGACTCAGTTGTTTCAGGGCATGTGTCGGTAAGCCCGATTTTCTCCTCATTCCTGGAATCATTAAGTGAACTCGCGGCCGGCTCAAGCTCCAAGGAGGAAGCAGTGGCTTTGATGTAGGTGCATAGGTCTCAGTAAACGA
This sequence comes from Rhipicephalus microplus, assembly GCF_043290135.1. NCBI lineage: Eukaryota > Metazoa > Arthropoda > Arachnida > Ixodida > Ixodidae > Rhipicephalus > Rhipicephalus microplus. The sequence continues at coordinate 47,725,943 of NC_134706.1, forward strand.
TGAACGATGCTTGTAGACTATAGTGCCGTATGTCGTGCGGGACCTTTCAGCAGCTAGGCTCACCAGGTGGTGAGAAGGGGTCCTGGTATAATGCTTGAGGTGCATGCGCATTGTCTCGGTAATAATATGCGTCTTTATCGAGTGATCTGGAGCGATGGCATTGGTTTCAGCCGTTGAAGCACTGCGGGGTAATCCAAGGCATATCTTAAGTGCTTGAGCTTGAATGCTCTGAATTGCGCGCAGGTTGGTCTTGCCGGTGTTAGATATTGCAGGTAAGCTGCACCGTAAGAATCCGATAAACAGCACTCTGTACATTTGTAGCATGTATGGTATGGACACTCCCCAATTCTTTCCTGCAAAGAATTTGAACATGTGGCATGTTGCGATCAGCCGCTTCTTCACATAGTTCACGTGTGGATTCCATGACAGGTTTCTATCTATTATGACTCCCAAGAACCTGTGGCTTCTGCTGAACAATATGTATTCTTCATTAATCGATATGCTGTAAGCAGACATTGGTTTCCGCGTGAACGCTACCACTGCACATTTTCCGCAGGACACCTCGAGGCCTCGTTTACGAAGGTAGCATGACATTGTTGTAGCAGCCTTCTGAAGGCGGGCGTGAAGCTGAGGTCTTGTCACACCTGATGTCCAAATGCAGATGTCATCAGCATACACAGAAAGTTCTATAGTGCTAGGTAGCTGCTCGACTAGACCAATGCGAGATAGGTTGAAAAGTGTAGGGCTTAGCACTCCTCCCTGAGGAACTCCTCGGCTGCTGTAGTAATCAGGTGTTGGGCCATTCGCTGTAATCACGTAAATTGATCTCAGCTGTAAGTATCTGTACACTCACATATATATCTTGCCACCAAGACCTACTGTTTCCAAAGCACTAAGAATGGCTTCATAGGTGACATTGTCGTAATCCCCCTTAACGTCTAGAAACAGGGCGGCGCACAGTCTCTTACAGGCTTTCTGGTGTTGAACATATGTCACCAGATCAACAACGTTGTCGATTGACGAATGGCCGCGCCTGAATCCGGTCATGGATACTTGGTAGATTTCGTAGTGCTCTAAATACAACTCCATTCTTGTTAGAATCATTCGTTCCATCGTTTTTCCTACACAACTGGCAAGTGCGATAGGACGGTATGAGGCAATCTCCAAAGGAGATTTACCAGCCTTTAGTAGTGGAATGAGGCCACTTGAGTTCCATGCCTGGAGAACCGTACCAGTCTGCCAGGAGTCGTTGTATAGGCATAAGAGTGCCTTCCGAGCTTCGTCTCCAAGATTACAAAGGGCACGATAGGTAATTCCGTCAGGTCCGGGTGCTGAAGAACGTCTGCACAGTGCCAGTGCCGCCTCTCGCTCATCCATAGAAAACTGGCATTCTATACGGGGATCACGTGAGGGCGGTAGGTTGTCAAATGTTCCCGTTCTTGATACTGTGAAATTGGAATCACCGGCAATTCTTCTGCAGAAAGATTCTGCGACGTCAATCTCTCTGCATCGAAGGTGAAGTGCCAGAGATGTAAACCGGTGTCGCTGACCCAAGGTTGTGCTAAGACCCCAGACAGTTCGCCATATCAGTGATAGGGGCTTTCGTGGATCCAACGACTCGCAAAAGGATGTCCAACGTCGCCTAGCCAGTTTATCCATGTGCCGCTGCATTTTCTCTTGAATGCATCTAGCCACTCAAATCAACCATGCACTTTGTCCGTCTGTACCTTCGTTCTTCACGACGGCGTATTGCGCGAAGTTTCTCAAGCTCGATGTCGAAGTCGGTGCGCTTGTGCGCTTGTGACAGTGCCAGAGATGTATCGAGTCCTCTATGTTATATGATGAGCCGTCAGTACAGCAGTCTTCCAATAACATTTTGAATTTTGGCCGATCGGTGTGTTTGAGGCCTCTCGAGGACTTGGAGCTGGTGAAACCTTCTATACACAGGTAAGTTGGTATATGGTCGCTGCCCCGCGTTTCCAGATCTGAAAACCAGCGCACTTTCCTGGTAAGTGAGCGAGAAACCAATGTAAGGTCCAGGCAGCTGCTATAGGCTGATCCGCGTAAATTTGTAGGGCTTCCATCGTTATAAACGCAGAGTTCGTACTTCGAGGCTAAGGACACTAATTTTCTTCCTCTAGAGTTGTCCCTGGTGCTTCCCCATAGGAAATGGTGGGCATTGAAGTCGCCAGTGATCACCCATGGCTTTGGAGTCGATGTCAGAATACCGCGTAAGCGCTCACAGTCAAGGCGGCTTGATGGAGATAAGTAAGCTTCGATAATCGTGAAAGCAACTTCATCCTTCTTCACAGTAAGGCACACATACTGATTCCCTTCATCAGGCGAGACTCTGTTGTGAACGTAAGTGAGGTCATGGCGCATGAATACAATAACTTTGCTGCGGTCCCTGTGAGTGGAGGACATAAAGCACTCATATCCCGACAGCTTGATTTAGGCACACAAATTGGGTTTACAAATCACGATAATGGGGAAGCGGTTTACAAATACAAACTGTCTAAAATCAGACATGCGCGACTTCAGTCCTCTGGCGTTCCACTGAAAGACAGATGCATTCTTGACTTCCGCTCGAAACGACGGTGCCTCGCTGGCCATGGTTTTACCTCAGAGCTGCAAGCACCGGACTCAGGGTGTCCAGCACATGCAGTGTGGTCTGCGCAGCCGAAGTCTTCATATTACTCAGTAGGACACGCATGGTACTCATCAGCGATTGCAGCAAGCTTATCACTTGATCTTCATTCATCGCATCACTGGTTTGAGGTGTCGTCGAGGGCGGCGGGATTTTATGCAGCTTCGAAGTAGGTTGACTTCGTGGAAGTGAGGGCCACTGTTCGGAAGGGGCGACTGCTGTCCCTTTCTTCTGTTTGGCAGTATCCGTCTTCAGTGAGCTTGGTATTTGTGGGTCAGCCTCTTTGATAGAGGATGACATCTCTCTATCGGTAAAGCAGTTTTTCCGTGATGGTCTTCGTCCACAACGCCGTCGTTGGCGTAGTGTAGCGGCAGCTTCCCTGTGCCTTGAATTGTCCCACACCATACGCCTGAGTACCGCGTGCTCGTTTCGCACCCGCGGGCAATCTTTGGATAAGGCCTCATGAGCGCCGTGGCAGTTTGGACATCGTAACACGGTAGCACCGCAGGCGTCTTTTGAGTGAGACTCAGCGCACCGCAGACACACAACTTTGTTCTGACAGACACCTTTTACGTGTCTCATCTTGAAGCACTTGTAGCATTGCAGTGGCTTCGGTATGTATGGACGCACTGAGTGGCGAAACTGGCCAACTTTGACATACGAGGGAAGGCTGTCTCCCTCGAACACAAGCCTCAAGCAGCGTGAGTTTCCGAGTTTGCTAATGTGCGTGATGCGGGTGCCTTCTGTCGCTGGCTTTATTAGTATTGGCAGGTCATTAGCTGAGATGGAAAGATCCACATCATAAATGACGCCTACAAAGCCATTACAACCTACAGCGACCATTGGCCGAACTTTGACGTTGCCGATTTCTGCTATGTGCCGAAGGCTTTGCATTGCGCTACGGTGTATAACGTCTACAGCAAGGACATTCTTCCGTGCATTGATCCTCACGTCTTTCATCTCATTCGGCGCGGTTTCCTCGAGAAGCACAGAAAGAACTTGCCTGTTGAGGAGTCGCAAGTTAGATGCAGGGTCTTCGGGCATAAACAGCATGATGTGCGGCCACCGCTGTGGTGCAGTCTTAACGGTGGAAACACTTGCCGACGATGCCGTCCGCAGCAGTCTTCGTTTTGTAGATTGATTCATGACGACCGTGAAGTCATCATCCGATGACTCAAAGCCGTCCGAGTACAAATCGGCTGCCTCGCTGTCCGTGTCGCTCGACGCGTTGCTACGCTTTCTGGACGACGAAGGCCGGCGCGATGGTTGCACGCCTAGAACATCCTCAAGTGTGTTCTGAAGCATCACCGCAAAGGAGGGAGCGGCAGCTCCAAGGATTTCCAGGAAAACAAATTGAAAATACTGAGACACGGGCACAAGCATTGCGTGAGAGAATCACTTCGTCGTCGTCCTTCTAATGCGTTGGAAGGTTCACTTATCTATATGGCCAGAAATATTTCTCCGGTTAATATGAGCATATTGTACAGAATGGGTACTTAACAATGTCGTTTTGAGTTAAGCTGTTTCAATTTTATTAATACACGCTGCTCTTGACATGCATTCTTTATGCTGGTGTAAAGAAATATCGAATAAAACATTGTTTCTGGTAGGTTCAAATGAAGTGAATTTAGTTTAATCCCGTAGTCTTGTTTTATATAGCAAATCGTTTGTATGTAAGAAGAAAAATGCAAGTCCATGGCTATGCCATGAGCAAATCTGTACTCAGACGATGGAAGAAATCGAGATTCGGGCCTGCGGATTGCCTACTATATCAGCGAACACGTTTCATGGCACTGAGAAGAAAGCTATGGAGGCGGAGCTTCTGCACATATAGCACTACGCGAAGTAGTCCGTTGTGGTGCGCGTCTCGTAACGCTATGGAATGTGACAGGGGCGCACCATCAGCGTTTCATATAGGGTTACTAGGTGTGCTACCTTTGGTTGTGCTTAAGTACAAAGCAATTGAGAAAAGTGCATATACGAGGTTCTGCGTCATCTATTCGATCCTCAGAAGGCGTTCTCGTCAAGCGGCATGGTCTTTGGAGCGAGGAGCATTGTTTGTCGTGAAACTGTGGAGTTGGGGGTTGCCCTTGGGTTTGGTCAGAAGGATTTGGCGTACCTTAGCGCATCAGTTTCACGGGGAAGCCTGGTTTGTTTAAACAGATTCAGAAATTGAGTGTAAGCCTTGAGTCCACCGTAGTTCTTAATATTCTCGCGTCCCATTATGGTGGTCTTATGTTAATCATTTATTCCAATTGTTCACTAATTCTTTTTTTGCCTTAGTGCGTTTTTTTTCTTTTTTTCGTGCTAGTTGTCTGCGTACCTCGTGTTGTTTCTTCTTTTTTTTTCAATGGCCACGACAGTAAATAAAAGTGTACTATTACAATTACACAATAGATTTTCGGGATAGCTCGCTCACACGATGTCCTTAGGAAGACCAGTGGGAACTGCAAGGTACAACGTTGGCTGGAAGCAATCCCAATCCCTTCTGGTCCTTGCTGAACGTTCTTACACTACGTCTTGTCGTGACCACGTTGAATCACGCAGGTGGTGCGAAAGTATGTCTTTAGCAGAGTTGCGCATAGGTTCGCCATCGTGCCCGCTGAGACGTCAATGTCATGCAAAAAAGCCACTATTCTGTCAGCAGCACTCGCGTCCGCATGGCCGAGTTCACCGGGAGCATCTTGGCCTCCGTACAAGACATGCCACACGAGCCTAGAGCACGTCCACTCGCTCTGTTGCCATGCGGCGTTGATACGACGAACATTAAAAAAAGATCAAAAGTGAGCTATTGAGTTGGGAACGTGTAGCAACGCATTGCCAGAGAGAGAAGAGTGAGCTGACAGACAGGCGAAAAAACTTTATAAGCAAGTGTGTTGGACCCTCCAGGGACCCTGGACCACCGCACGGTCCCGCAACACGTCTACACGGCCATGCCTCTCACCGCAATGACATCGGCTGCCCTGCCACTGCAGCAAGCTGCAACACCAGGTCCCCAAACGAGAGCAGGACCTCCCAGTCCTCCCAGCTTGAGTTGGTAGGCTGTCCCTGCAGGGGAGGATCAGCAGGGCAGCCGAATAAAAAATATGGGAAAGGATGGCGTGAGGTTCACCGCAGAGGGATCGCAGAGGGATGGCAGAGGGTTCGCCACAGAGGGAGTCTGGAGACGTCTCCATAGGATTTGTTGGGAGTACGAAAGAGAGGGATTTGGACGTGGGTAGATCCGACGGTTCAAATAAGGTATTTGCGTGAGCTCTGCGAAAGTGTGCGGCCGCTCCTTTGAGAAGCCCGAGACAAGGGTGGAGTCGGACGCATCCGAGCGAGCTCCTGCACCGAACCGCGTTTCTTTCTACATGTAGCGCCCGCGAATTCACTTGTAACTTCGATATAATATAGTTTACTTTTAAAGACAATAGTCTTTCTTGGACACCTTCGACGCAAAAAGTTTGGTCTGTCTGTCTGTACATTTGTCTGTTTGTCCGCCCTTAGCGGTACCCTAAACGGCACCAAAGTGACAAAACGATTCTAAAAACGGCCGACCCCATCCGCAGCACCCACCAATATTGCTCAAGGTTCAGCGCTTATACTTGTGCGATCAAATAAAAATCAATTATTGCGCATATCTGAGGCACCATAACAATACGCAAGCATTATGTATGTGTATTTCTTTACTAGAAAAGCCATACATATGTAATTTTTTTTCCGGAGCCCTCCACTATGGCGTCTCTCATAATCATATGGTGGTTTTGGGACGTTAAACCCTACAAATCAATCAATCATACATATGTAATTCCAAGGACCATAGTGTTTATCACGCTGCGCTGACAATGCAACACTTGCACGAAAAGGCAAGTGTTTCCGAAGCGTTGCTAAGACGACACGGTGGTGGCACTTACCCGTCGCCTTGCGTTTTACATCTCATCACCTCCGAGACGGGTGCGCATAACGCGCGCAGTTCCTTTTCCAAGATAACTGCCAGATAGCACTCATGCCTCTCGTGTGACGTGACTTGATGCGCTCGTTCGCCTGCGCTGCACGCTCGAAGCACTCTAACGCTAGAGTGTACTAGTACACTCTAGTATAGGCATGGACTTGCATTTTTCTTCTTACATACAAACGGTTCGCTATGTAAAACAAGACTTCGGGATTCAACTGAATTGACTTCATTTAGACGCTGTTTTGCGTTTGAGGTGCACGTTGAGGTGCACGTTGAGACTTAGACGCTGTTTTGCTTTTGAGGTGCACGTAAAAAGGCTGGACTTTCTCGTGCGTTCAGAAACGCAAAGTCACAACGAATAAATTGAAGTAAACAAATCGGCAGATTCCAGGTACAGTGGGAATCGATGATATGTGAAGCACGAATGAGAAATGTTGATATGTCACTTTAAAATGAGCACAACGTTATGAGGTGGAGGTAAATGATGCCGTATATGACTTCCGTGTCATGATTATCACATTTGGATGTGTCGTTTACCTTCGTTATCTATTGACGTCACGTGATACCAAATTAGGTATACGTAGAGCTAGCAAAACGGCCGCGAGCACGCTATGAGCATGGTATGTTGTTATGTGCCTGCATAACACGCGTGTCAAGATTATCAGGTTTGCACCAGTCATATATTTCGCCATCTATTGAGGTCACGTAACAGCAAATTTCGTATATGTGGAGCCAGCAAAACGGCCGCGAGCGCATCATGAAGGGCCCAATATACTCCAATATAGCGTTGACGCGCGCGCACGCTAGGCACAGCGGCGCTACGTCAGCAAAACGCGAGCACTCTATAGTCTGACGCCAGGCGCGTCCAGCGTCCGTCGGCGCGGCCCGACGACAACCAGCGCGAAATAAGACATGCTGCATTTGACACAGATGCGTTACCCAGACAACACTGCGTCTTCCTCTTTTCGTGACGGAGGTACGCCGGACGCGCTGAAACGCGCATGCGTCAAAGCAACGCAGCGCGACGCACACCTGCGGGTATATAGCAGGACTGGCGCATGGCGTGGAGTGACGAAAGGAACGCCGGCCATCACGGGCAGCGCATAACGTCGAAATGTATTGGCGCCTTGACTGGGCGTGTAGTCAGGTTCTCAAATGACAAGCATCTCGTGATTATCATGTTTGCACCAGTCACATACCTTCGTCATCCATTGGCGTCACGTAATAGCAAATTTGGCTTATGTGATGCTAGCGAAACGGCCGCGAGCGCATTAAATGTGTGGCGTGTAGTCATGTTGTTACATGACACGCATGTCGTGATTATCATGTTTTTATGGGTCATTTAACTATATCGTCCGTTCACGTCACGTAATACCGAATTCGATAGATGTGAAGCTAGCGAAACGTCCGCGAGTGAATCATGAGCATAGCATGTCGTAATGTTACATGACACGCATCTCATGTTTACCATGTTTGCTCCAGTATGATACCTTTGTCATCCATTCACGTCTCGTAATACCAAATTTGGTATAAGTAAAGCTATCGAAACGGCCGCGAGCGCATTATAAACTTGGCATGTATTCATGTTGTTATATGACACGCATGTTATGATTTTTATGTTAGGGTCTGTTGCTTGTGTTCGACATGCAATCATGTCACACCATACCAGTTTTGCAACATGTCATGTGAACGAAACCGCTGCAAAAGAGCTGCAGGGCCATGAAATGTAAATCAAGTCAAGTCAAGTCAAGTCAAGTTTATTAAATAGTTCAGTTGAGTTACATGGTTAGCGTTATTACAGCAGGAGGTCCCAAAGTTTCAGAGAAACTGACAGGGGGACCTCCTATGGCTACATGGATGGGGTAATTACAAAAAAATACAGCAATAGTATACGGTCTTGTGAGTAATAATGAATAATCTTGATTAACAATAAAAACACGATCAATACACAACATAATGGTAATACTCACTATTGAAAAATAACAAGGAAACAATCAAAAGCAAGTTAAGACAAAAAACATTATTTATGAACTCTACGTGACAAATGTAACACGTGTAAAATCATGGCATTCATGACATACATGTCATAGTTTTAATGTTATGACTAGTCAAATATGTTCTTCATACAGTCATGTTAAGCCATACCTAGTTTGGTATAGATACCATCATTGAAACGGCGAGGAGATCTAAAAGTCGTAGGTGGCTGGATAGATAGATAGATAGATAGATAGATAGATAGATAGATAGATAGATAGATAGATAGATAGATAGATAGATAGATAGATAGATAGATAGATAGATAGATAGATAGATAGATAGATAGATAGATAGATAGATAGATAGATAGATAGATAGATAGATAGATAGAAACCGCGGAGCCAGACGACGAGAATAATGCAACTAGACCTAGAAGAAGAGTGTAGTGGAGCACCTTCAGCAAGCATCCTGAAATCGTAAATGGTAGATTGCCACTATTCCTCAAGAGGAAAGTATATAACACCTCCATCTTGCCATCAGTTACGTACCGAGAAGAAACCTGGAGAATCACTAAGAGGGTTCAGCATTAGTTGAGGACGACGCAGCGAGCAATGGAAAAGGAAATGATAGGTGTAACGCTGAGGAACAAGAAGACAGCAGAGTGTACTAGAGAACAAACGAGTATTAAGGACATCATAGTTGAAGTAACAAAAAGAAATGGGGCACATAGCGCGAAGGCAAGATAACCACTGCGCATTAAGGATCAAAGTCTGCACTGCAAGCGGGTGGTTAAAGAAACAAAAAGTTAGGGTGGCTGTTGCGACCGGTGGTTGCAGGCACCGGAGATCCGGGACGAAGGCGCTGAGACAGCAGGAACGTGAATATGGGATTCATTCACATTCTGTACATGGCGAGCTCTCTTGGATGAGTTGGGTGGTCAACTTTCCTTTCTTCTTAGGAAGTGTTATAACGGAAGTATTTGGACCGCTAACGCTAATGTCGCTTCATTGTCGCTCGTGCTACACTTATGTGAGATCGCATGTGTATCTCATCAATTACCTTTGGTTCCGTCGCCCTCCCTAAGAGGCTACGCTTATCTCAGAGCGACAGAACATCCCACAATAGCCAGGAACTCTGTATTTTCATTTCGCAGATTTTCTCCGGAACAGAAGGCATCCAGGCATCCACTGGCCTTCCAACCTTTCGGTGCCGGTGCCCGGAACTGCGTCGGCATGAGGTTGGCTCAGGTCGAGCTAATCCTCATTGTTGCGAAGCTTGTGCACAAGTTCCGGCTGTACTTAGGTTCCAAACACGCAAATGTAAGTAAGCCTCTTGCTGTGTTTCGTAAGTACCCTTGACAGTAAAATCTTGCGGTACACTAAATGAGAGAAAAAGCGTTTGTATGGGAACATACCTTTCAAATACATGTTGTTGCATATTGTTACAATTTCAACCTGTACAGTCTCCATTTAGTTTTAAAACGTGACGCAGTGATAGGGTGGAACTTCGCATTCATTGTGCAACCAACGTTCTCCGAACCTTTGCCGTAAGGTTTATGTACGATTGTTAACGCGTTTTGGTAGAAAAAACTTACACCATCTCCAGCTAAAGGGAACCACGGGCAGATGCGAAAAAGTTGGCGCTGACGCTTGCACTCGCCGTGTCGTTGACGCTGGCGCTCACTGCGGCGATCACTGCGGCTAGGTGGTGTAAGCCACCACCCGATCTAAAGGGCACAGCCGGATACATCCATCCATTCATTCATCGTAGAACAGAAACCTGGGGAGGGGCAAAGTACGCAGTGACAGACCATTGTTTCCTACTGTAACGTGACTCTCGCTGCTAGTAGGCAATGAGAGACAAAATACTTCGACAGAAAATGGAGACCCACAGTCCGCTTTTAGTAAACGCTTACGCTGTGAATTTTTGTTGAACAACAACTAACAGGAGAAATATTCTACCGACACTGCCTTGGAGGTCAAGATCCAGTGCCTATATATACGGGGTGGCCAGTGAACGGTTGGACAGTGCAAACAGTCGTACTTTTTTCATTTTTTTTTCAATGAGGAAACTTGTTAACAGATGCTGGCTGCATGAGCGTTGTGAAGTGAGAAGGAGGGGGCAGCGTCGGAGAGGGAAAAGAGAAGGAGGAGGCACGCATGCACAGTGGCATACACACACACACACACACACACACACACACACACACACACACACAGACAGACAGACAGACAGACAGACAGACAGACAGACAGACAGACAGACAGACAGACAGACAGACAGACAGACAGACAGACAGACAGACAGACAGACAGACAGACAGACAGATAGATAGATAGATAGATAGATAGATAGATAGATAGATAGATAGATAGATAGATAGATAGATAGATAGATAGATAGATAGATAGATAGATAGATAGATAGATAGATAGATAGATAGATAGATAGATAGATAGACAGACAGACAGACAGACAGACAGACAGACAGACAGACAGACAGACAGACAGACAGACAGACAGACAGACAGACAGACAGACAGACAGACAGACAGACAGACAGACAGATAGATAGATAGATAGATAGATAGATAGATAGATAGATAGATAGATAGATAGATAGATAGATAGATAGATAGATAGATAGATAGATAGACAGATAGATAGACAGACAGACAGACAGACAGACAGACAGACAGACAGACAGACAGACAGACAGACAGACAGACAGACAGACAGACAGACAGACAGATAGATAGATAGATAGATAGATAGATAGATAGATAGATAGATAGATAGATAGATAGATAGATAGATAGATAGATAGATAGATAGATAGATAGATAGATAGATAGATAGATAGATAGATAGATAGATAGATAGATAGATAGACAGACAGACAGACAGACAGACAGAAAGATAGACAGACAGACAGACAGACAGACAGACAGAAAGATAGACAGACAGACAGACAGACAGACAGACAGACAGAAAGATAGATAGATAGATAGATAGATAGATAGATAGATAGATAGATAGATAGATAGATAGATAGATAGATAGATAGATAGATAGATAGATAGATAGATAGATAGATAGATAGATAGATAGATAGATAGATAGATAGATAGATAGATGCGTTCAATTCCCACGCGAATCAATTCCCCTATTTGTGAAACCTGTAACTGTCTATCCTATGAACTGTCCATAAGAGCTTGATACCACTAATCCATTTGATGGCGTGAGATGCCATGTCCGAAGAATTCTCAGTTGTCAAGGGAGTTCCTCCTTTATACACCATACCACCAGTGTGGGTCGCGTAAAAAGGATATCTTTATGTATATAACCAAAACACTTCTCCAGTGCCGTGCATTTCTAGAGAAGGCGAAGAGTAATACATACGTTTGCTTTTGATGTGGATAGCGCATCACCAGACGTCGTTCTCACGTTCAGGGCAGGTTGCATCATATATGCATTCTTCGGAAAAGGTATCCATGGTTTACAACAGCTGTACTATGCCTTGAAGGTCACTTGACCCCTCCAGGAAATGTTGCTCACTGACCACGATGATGACGACGTTGCTCAAGAACTGTCAAGTATAGGGTTTTCAAAAATTATCTAGAGGGCACTCTGGCGCTCTGATAGTTCGCGTAAGTTACCAGGGAAGTGATTGGCAATCCACGTAGGCAATGCTTAGAGAGAGAGATAAATAAAGAGGAAAGGCAGGGAGGTTAACCAAGCTTGGCTCGGTTGGCTACCCTACACTTGGGGTGGGGGAAAAGGAGAATAATAGAACGGAAAGAGATAGAAAAGAATAGGAGTAAGAAAGAGAAATATGAATAGTCAGCTCGAGACTACACAGCACGGTTTCGAACAGTTCTTTCACAAGTGGTCGTGAAGTCTGGTGGTCCTTAAAAAGTACAAGAGGGCTTTCGTGGCTTTGCGCGTATGGGAAGCCGTCGGCCAAGGTCCAAGGATCTTCTCTTCTGTAAGCGGCCGTGAATCCAGCTGACAGAGCTTGACTTCCATAATACGTCGTTCGGTCTGGTATGCTGGGCAATGACTTAGAATGTGCTCAAGCGTTTCTTCGCAGGCGCAGATGTTCCATGCCAAAGTGCTCGCCATTCCAAGGAGACGAGAGTACGAATTTGTAAATGCCACGCCCAACCTCATGCGACACAGTAAAGTTTCAGCGCATCGTGGGAGCCCGGATGGCAAACGAAGTTGCAAGTTTGGGTCGATCGAATACAGGTGCGTGTTGGAGAAACCATGCGTATTCCATTGTAGGAAAGATATACGGCGAGCAAGTGATTGTAGTAGCCTTGCAGCGTCCGTTCTTAAGAGAGGTACGGGCGAGCGCTGGTCTTGGTCATGAGCCGATCGAGCAGCTTCATCCGCGCGGTCATTGCCGACGATTCCGCAATGACTCGGCAACCACCGAAATACAATATCGTGGCCTTCTTTGAGCGCTTCGTGGTAGTCGTGCCTTATCTGATATACTGATTGCTCGTGTAACCCGTGCTGCATAACGAACCATGACTGTAAGGCTGAGCTGGAGTCGCAAAAGATGTCCCATTGGTTAGGTTGCTGCCGAATAATGTACTTTACTGCACCTTGAAGTGCTGCGAGCTCTGCTACTGTCGACGTCGTGGTGTGAGAAAACTTGTACTGAAGCAACACATTTTCAGATGGAGCAACCACTGCTCCTGTAGAGCTGTTGGAATTAGTGGAGCCATTGGTGTAAACATGTATGCGGTCGAAGTACTTTTCGTCCAACAGACGCAAAGTCAATTGCTTCAGGGCTAGCGTTGACATGCGTGCCTTCTTAACGATTCCAGGAACTGATAAGCGCACGTCAGGTTGACGAAGACTCCATAGCGCAGCTGCTGGATGCATCGCAAGTTTGAAGCCAGGCGGTAGTATGTCCTGATGTTTTGTCACAATACCGCAGTACGAAGAATGGGGCCTCCGAGCTGACAAACACGCTAAATGATGTGACGGTAGCCGTGATAAATGCCGAATGTGCGCTCTCAGCGTCTCGACAATGATATGCGTTGTGACCGGTTGTTCTTGTGCAATAACAATAGTTGACACTGTCGATGAGCATCTTGGAAGGCCAAGGCATGTCCAAAGTGCTTTGGCTTGTACGCTTTGCAGTGCACGGATGTTAGTCTTGCACGTGTTAGACAGGACAGGAAGGCTGTACCGGAGAGTTCCGAGAAAGAAGGCTGTGTGAAGCTGCAACATGGAGTGCACGGATGGGCCCCATGATTTTCCGGCGACGAACTTGAATACATTCTCAATACCAATGAGCTTTTTCTTCAGGTATGTGACATGCGGGCTCCAGGTTAGGTCATGATCTACAATGACAACTAAGAAGCTATGAGTGCTTTTATATGGGATTGATCTGCCATCGATGCACAATGGGTAGAAAGACATCGGTTTGCGTGTGAACGCCACCGCTGCGCATTTTTCTGTGGCGATAGTCAAACCTTCCTGGCGAAGGTATGTCGATGTCATTGTTGCCACTTTCTGTATTCTTGCGCGCACTTGAGGCTGTGTCACGCCGGACGCCCAAATGCAGATATCGTCAGCGTAGAGAGATATTTAAGCCGTTTGTGGCAGTATTTCGGTGAGCTCCACGAGAACCAGGTTGAAAAGAGTCGGACTCAAAACACTGCCTTGTGGCACCCCACGACTTGTGAAATACTTATTCGTAGACCCATCTTCAGTTAGAACAAACATGGATCTCTTTGTGAGGTAGCTTCTCACCCATCGAAAGACACGACCTCCAAGTTTAGCTGCTTCAAGAGCATTGAGAACAGCCTCATGGGTCACGTTGTCATAGGCGCCCTTCACGTCTAAGAACAGAGCTACCGACAGCCGCTTATGAGCTTTCTGATGCTGAACAGAGGTCACCAAGTCAATAACGCTATCAACTGAGGACCGACCTCGTCGAAAACCAGCCATAGCATCAGGATAGATGTTAAAATGTTCCAGGTACCATTCCATGCGTGTAAGCAGCATCCTCTCCATGACCTTGCCAACGCAGCTTGCTAGTGCTATAGGCCGGTATGATGCCAAATCGAATGGAGACTTTCCGGGCTTCAGCAAAGGCACCAGGCGACTACACTTTCACTCATCAGGCACCATTCCACCATGCCAAGACTTATTGAAAATGTCCAGGAGACAGCACTGTGCCTTCGGGCCTAGGTGACGTAGGGCAGTATAGGTCACTCCATCCGGACCTGGGGACGATGAGTGTCTGCATGAGTTCAATGCCGCATGAAGTTCTTCCATGGCGAATGCAACCTCCATTTGCTGGTAATGCGTGGGATTGGAACATCCTGTGGCAATAGATCGATCGGTATAGAGATGTCGCCGGCGATCTTTGCACAAAATTCACCAGAAACATCAAGCTGTGAGCGACGTTGATGTAGCGCCAGAGCGGTGAAGGGATGACACTGCTGCGGATGCGAGTGAATACCTCGAAGAGTCCTCCACACGGGAGACAAGGGCTTTCGAGGGTCTAGCGAGTCACAAAAATTCTTCCACCGTTGTTCATGAAGTTTGTGTATTCGACGCTGGACTTTTTTTTCTGAATGCGTCTGGATTCTCTGAGGTCAGAGATAGATTTCTTGCGTCTGTATCGTCTTTCGGCACGTCGGCGGACCGCTCGAAGTTGTTCCAACTCTTGGTCGAGTGCCGTGCGTCTCTATTCTTTCGAACATATCTTCGTGGAAGTCTCCATTGCACAACTAATCACTTCTTCATAAATTTCCTCTTTGTGCTTTGTGCTTCGAGTCTTTGTGCTTGCGAGCTTTGAACGCCTTTCTGGCTTTGTTTATTACAGTTTCTTGGTTTTGTTTCTAATAAAAGAACAAACCATTTCGAACTTCTTTCCCCGATTTGAATTGGTGAGCCTAAGAGGTTAAGCTCCTAAACAGCAGCTGCTGCAGATTTGCCGATTGTCGTTTTGTGACAAGGCAGCACTAAACCATTAGAAGGCAAACAGAGCCGAAAATACCAATATCAGGCAAATGCATTTACTACCCATCATCACCGTGCTCCCTGAAGCGCCAATTAATGCATCTCCCATAGACACTAATGTGAGAGTTCCCGCTACTGGATTTATAGGAAACTTTACGCTGTCAAGAACTCTTTCCACACATGCGCACGGGTTCTTGAAACACGCGTGCATTATCCTCCGTCATGGCGTACAAGTATCAGCATTACATATCAGCTTATCAGTTTTAGTGTTGGTATAGTGCCCATGTGTCTATCTGCATCGTTACAAAGTGGAAGAACATGTTATGAAACACATATATATGAATTTTCTACGCATGTTTGCGGATATCTCATTTGTTCAGATATTTAGCGTTGTTTCGTAACGTTTCGTTCAATAAAAGTATTGCGCCACGCTCACCTTTCCAGAGCGTAGTTTGCATAATGTCTATTCTCATTGTTTGCGGGATGTGCAGATTCTTCTGTTCAATATCATGACGTTTTCAATAGGTCATAGAAGAGAACACACCGAAAACACTTGGCGCGCACGAAATCAAAGAAGAAGAAAAATTATTACGATGTAGAACACCTATGATACTGTACTTATGCTTGTTATGGTCTTGTTTAACGTACGATGAGTGCTTTTGAGTTTGTTTGCACATAGCAACAACTTGTGCACAAATATACGACACAAAAAGTTTAAATGAGGCACTTTTTGCCTGGTAGCCTGACAGAACACCGGGTTCGAGTTTCAACTTTTCAAAAAGACAGCTCCAATTTGGGCTTTCCCGTCGACAATTGGATAGAAAGGTGAACTGGGCCGTTATGGAAACGCCCTAACCCAATTTCACAGAAGTGCTACGAAGGAAGATCGAAGATTCAGAACGGTCATCTCTTAAATTCCAAATTTCGAGCCTTTAAGTGCAATCGATCACTTCCAGTTACTGAGAGAGTAGTTTTGCCCGATGCGAAGTATTTCTTTTTGAAATAGGTTTTGTTGTGGCTCATACGGTAGCGTTACTTGCGAAATTTTTTATAGCACAAATCACGTTGAATCGAAAGTATATATATATATATATATATATATATATATATATATATATATATATATATATATATATATATATATATATATATATATATATATATATATATCCCCACCACGGTGGTATAGTGGCTAAGGTACTCGGCTGCTGACCCGCAGGTCACGGGATCGAATCCCGGCTTCGGCAGCTGCATTTCCGATGGAGGCGGAAATGTTGTAAGCCCATGTGCTCAGATTTGGGTGCACGTTAAAGAACCCCAGGCGGTCGAAATTTCCGGAGCCCTTCACTACGGCGTTTCTCATATTCATATGGTGGTTTTGGGACGTGCAACCCCCCATATCAATCAATCAATCTCTTTCTCTCTCTTCCTCTCTCTCTTCCTCTCTCTCTCTCTCTCTCTCTCTCTCTATATATATATATATATATATATATATATATATATATATATATATATATATATATACATATATATATATATATATATATATATATATATATATATATATATATATATATATTTAGAGAGAGAGAGATAAAACCTTTTGTACCCTAAAGCACACTGAATCTGATTAAACTCACAGATAATGCTGTTTATTTTAAATTTGATAATTTCCCCACCATAGGCTTCCTAAAAGAAAAGTCACAGTGTCATTTCTGAACTTTGTGTCGAAAGCTCCGCTAAAGGCGTGAGGGACTTCCAACCACTTTGTTTTGTATTTTGGAGACGTTGGTTCAAAGCGATACTATGAAACATGGTATGATACACCTCTGGACGATGCAGGAAATAATGAACCACTTTCTCGCCAGCTACGAAAACGTCGGAACTAGTACATTTTGATGAAATGGATGACATCACACACGTTGATGCTGCAACTCGAAGGTGTCGTTGTCAACACAATTTCGTTCTTGTGTGTTTTCCCGCTGCCGAGTGCTTTGTCGCGCAAGAGGGGGCGGGGGGGGGGGGTTCAGTACAACGAAAAAATTATTTACAAACATATGAAGAGCCGCTTTTTTATTTAAAATCCTTTAAACTAAAATATCTGCGGCCTCTTATTAAACTACCCACTTTTGTTTTGCTGAAACGTCCCAATGGCCTCTTCATTCTTTTGTGCAGCTTTTTGTGAGGTTCTTACCAAAGCCCCCGGAAAACATATGGAATGTATATCGTACAAAACATAGCGTACAAAACATTCGCTATGGTTACGAATTAGGCCTGCATTTTGTTCTGGCTGCGAACAAGTACCGTAATATTTAAGTCACTTTAGACTCTTCTTTTTCCCCACTAAAGAATACAAAAGGACATCTAACTGCTATGAAGAATTGAAGACTTGACTGATGTACGTAATGAGAGATTAATTTTGCAACATGCGCATAATAATGATGGTTGTATGGTGCTCTTGCCAAGTTTACAATATATGTGGTTCCCTGTTTTGGGGATAAACTTTGTGGCAGGTTAGCACTGTGTGGCTAGTGAGTGTGAAGAAAGAATGCGTATGGGTCCCAACGCGCTTTTTTGTCTTTGTACCTTCGCTTGATCAGTTAACAAGTAACCCGTATGGGTTCTTGCTCTTTGTCTGTTTTCACCTTGACTTGATCAGTGAAAAAGCAACCCGTATAGGTCCTTGGTCTTTGTGTGTTTTCACCTGGACTTTGTCAGTGAGCAAGCAACCCGTCTTGTTCTATGGTCCTTGTGTCTTTTCACCTTGACTTGCTCAGTGAGCAGGGAACCCACACAAGTCCTTGGTCTTTGTGTGTTGTCAACTTAACTTCGAACAAGAAACCCGTATGGGTCCCATGAAGTCTCTGTGTTCTTTCACCTTGACTTGGTCAGTGATCGCATCTACATCCTCATCGTGATACCTGACCGGATGAACTTTCGTTGAACTCTCGACTACATTGGTTAGCTCTCGTTTGTGGTATGTCTTTTTCTCTCCACGTTTTTCGTGCGCGTTAAAGACTTCAGTGTGACATACCAGCATGCCCAAAACGCAATCTTTCTAAGGTGAGGGGGCCACCACCCACCTTCTCCTGTGTCTCCTGCTCCTCCCTACATGCACTATTCTCACACGAACGCTTAACAACTATTCTTACACATGCTGTTGTCACATTAAAAACCATCCAATATAAACTCTGACGGAGCATTCCTTCACCTGTAATAGAAACACATCATAAAAACGTCAATATCAAGATGCTTTGTAAGTTGGTTCAAGTTCCCAGAAAAAAAAAAAAGAGGCCAGGGAGAGTTAAGGTACAAGGAAAATATATAGCGCGTTTGTTTGTATATTTCCTCTGTTTTGTCCCTTGCTTTGATTTTCATCTCTTTTTTTCTCTTCAAGGTGAATTTCATGACCAGTGTTGGTAAATTCATCACTTGTATTTTTTCTCTGTCTGTCAACTTCAGGGAAAATTACAGAGGAAGACGGAATCTATCATTGCTTCACCAAAGGATGGGGTGTGGATTCGGGTGGAGCATATCTGACAGCAACGACAGTCGACTTCAATCCCGAGTAGTTGCTTCCGAGACAAGATGGGTGCAGGTCACCCATTTTATTTTCCTTCAAAAGCAAGTGTTCTCGGGAAAGCACGAACAAACCACGCAGTGGCAAGTACCACACCATCCTCTCGGTGTTGACCAATTCCTTTCATTGTCCTCGTGTTCAGAAACTGCCGTGTATTCTAAGGCTTCACGTCGTCTGACCTGTTTGCATAAAGAACAATAATAAAAATGAATGAATGCAAACTGACAATCTTATTGTAGGCACATCGCATGCATGTAAAAGTGTTTAGAAAAAGTTGTTAACGATTCAGAGTACTAGGTACTCTACTATGGGTGGGCAGAAAGCCGTGATCAAAATGGAAGGTGTGACGGCTTAACATTAAAACTGGCAATTTATTCTTTGAGAACCACATCACAGTGAAGAAGGAGACTACACACAGCCACCCATTTGTGGCACGAAGCCAGATGGGTATCCGTACAAATTCCTTGGAAAGGAAAAGCTTCTTAGTTGCCAAAAAATTTGTCCTGGTCTGGGGCTCGAATCAGGAACCAACGCCTTTAAGGCGTGGTCGCTCTATATAGCAATTGAGCAAACCAGCAACCTAGTCATCGGCAGTGCGAGGGGGAATGTTTCGACAACTTGGAGCACATAGACACGAGCACTTGACTACAAGTTTTTTTTTCTTTCTGAATCCCTCCGCCAACTTCGGGGTCATCGCAAAACTCATTTGTTTCCTATGTCAGGGAATTTCGCCATCATATGGTAAATAGCAGAACAAAAACAGTGTTCTTCCCAAGGTGGTGATGGTGGAAATGCCGCCAGCTGGTACGCTCGTACATCCACCATTCTGATTAACACATCCGATATGCAATTCTGTAGAACCAATAAATAGCTAACGTGCACGCGCAAAGCTAGGGAGCCATGCCTTCAGCCATACATACTCCCGCCACCTGGTTATGTATATAATATAAGCCTGGCCAGGTGGCCTTGTGGTTTCAAAGATCACGAGCTGCAGCGTCTGCGCAAGAACCTAAGCGTCATTGCTTCCATATTCTATTGGTGTCATCCGTGCCACAAATGCAAAAACATATATAAGACCTGGATGTGCGTCGAAAATGGGAAAGCTCATAACTTGAAGTTCTCGAGCTGAACATATCACTTCTCCTCTACCCACTCTCAAATCTTGCGTCCTAAAAATAAAGATTGACGCTTCGTATTTTAATTTCTCCCCAGCAGTTTTGCATATGAGTGTGAATTTAGCGTGTCGGTTATCACTGACGATCCCATGTTCAAATTCACAAATATAAGGCATATAATAAACGCGTAGATAGCCGATGGCACAGCTCAGTGGTAGAGCATCGCATGCCTTATTCGAACGTCAGAGATTTGGTTCCTGCCCGCGCAAGTTTTTTTTTTTTTCATACACGTTTCCTTCCGCACATTTATATTGCATTTACTACTATAGCATCCCCTATCTTTTCCTTGTTATTATTGTGTGTTCTCATTATTCTTGAGTGTAACATAACGACTTTCAATGTCTCTTGCATTCGCCGCGTTGGCTAAGGGAAATTTCCTGAAACTTGTTTCGTTAAGTATGTAGCTTGCTTAAAAGACAACGTTTTTAAATGTTGCCAATAATGATTACGCAAGCCCCAGCATCTGAAAATAAATGGCGCCCAAACCACCGCGTGTTCGTACATGAGAAAGTGGTTTCTTTCACGTCTCCACAATCCTTCCGGCAAGTTTTATGTCCTGCTTGCCATTTGTTTCGTCGCAAAACACTTGGACAATGTCAGCATTTGCAATGCCACTTAAAAAAATATTTTCAGGCATGTTTGCCGCCACCGTGGCATAACTCGCTTTCCCCGAGTGCGTGCGCGTGCTAGAGGCTGCGAATCCATTTCCATAATCGTCTCCCGTAAAAAGATAAAGGGTTTGTGGCAAGTTTTAGATGCCTAACATCTTTATTATTCAGTTTGGGTAAAAAAGACACTGGCTTAAGTAACGTATTACTCTTGAAAGCGTTTTCAGATTTATCTGAGATCGATTTGCTACACGAAAAAGTCAAACTGTGCCATAGAACGTGCGCTATTGAACGTGTGGTTGATATATAAGAGCGAAATTTCATGAACCAACAAAGTGACGAAATACCAACATTCACAAGAGTTCCGGCTGCAAGGACGACACAAGGCTGACACCCTGAAAATTCTTTCTTTAAATGTTCAAGGGTTCCGTAACCCAGTAAAGCAAGCCGAGGTTATCAGCATAGCCCGCGACGAACATTGTGATATTCTGTGTTTACAAGAAACAAATTTTTTCACCATTGGCCACGTTCGTGCATTCAAACGCGCTTTTAATTTAGACTGTTATTTTTCCTTCGCTACATCTCGCTCCTCTGGAGTTGGAATTATTATTTTTAACCACGCTCTTCTGCGCAATCATCATGTTTTCTATGACGGGAATGGGCGGGTATTGGCTTTTGACTGCGTCTTATCATCCTTCAAGCTGCGTGTTTTGTGTATTTATGGGCCAGCTCAATCAGCGATGTCTAACAATTTTTTCCGTGACCTGGACGTGTATTTTCTAGACGGTCGTCATGTCATACTCACTGGAGACTTTAATTGTGTATTAGACACGCGAGCTGACGTGCAAGGTCCAGGATGGGGTCGCTCTGATTGGAACGCGCGAGAGCTGCGTCGCCTAGTGCACCATTTCTCTTTGACAGATACGTACAGACTAGTGCATGGACCACAGTATGCCTGGACTTGGCGGCGTAGCACGTCGTCTAGTCGTTTGGATCGTTTCTATGTGCAGAGCGCGCTAGCTTCTTACGTATCGCACTCTGACGTAGTAACATTACCATCATCGCCTGTTTATATATCAGACCACCGACCAGTGACGCTCGAGGCTCACTTTCCCTTTCCATCATCAGTGAAACCTTGGCGTCTTGACATCCGCATTCTGCACGACGCGCGTACACGCTGCAGTTTATCTAGAATCTTGCGCGCCTCTCTTTCGGGATGCGGTCCGGAGGTGTGGGACGCGCTCAAGACGCAGTGGCGTTTACACTGCTCAGTAGCAGGGCGGGCCCTTAGACGCCGTACGTCCGAAGAACTAGCGGACACTGCAACAAAGCTGCGTATTGCTCTTCGGGTTGATCGACTAACTCCCTTGATGCGCGCATGGCAGCGAGAGTTAAGGGGTCGTTTTCAACGCCTCATTGCAGCTTCGTCATTGACGGCGGCTGCTTGGCGTTGCAGACGTAATCCTTGTGCTCATCCTGAGGTTCTACGATTTGCGAAAAGCTCGCTTCTCAACCCGTCGAGTCAACTAGGAACTCCGGCGGCCAGATTCTTACACACTGCCTTGCCGCCGACACGTGATCAATCAGTTTTCCTAGCTCACTTTGCCAACATGGCTCGTACGACAATGTCATCACATCGCGGTACCACCGAGACAGCCAATATGTTAAGTAGGCTCCCTCAAATTTCATCTGAAGTAGCCTAACAACTATGCACAAGTCCGTCAGCTGACGAAGTGAAAGAGGCACTGTCTTCCATGAAGCGTGGCTCGGCCCCCGGGCCGGATGGGTTGCCTGTTGAGTTTTATTTAACGTTTTGGGACGACATTGGTGCCCTTTTCACCTCTGTTATTTGCCGCTGCTTCGAGAATTTTGAATTTCCAGATAGCTTTCGCGATGGTCGAATTGTTTTAATACCTAAACATGACCCATCGTAAGTTCGCCCAGAGGAGTGGCGACCAATAACGCTCCTCAACGTTGATTATAAAACTTTCGCGGCAGTTATCACTCGGCGTTTGAGAAGCCTGATGCCCTCCTTAATAGGTCATCATCAGGCGTGCTCTATTCCTGGAAGAGAAATCCACAGTCTCTCCTTTGTTACGCGCGATATAGTTGCGTACACGTTAGCAAGATCAGCTCGGGGACTCTTGGTTTCACTTGACCAGGAAAAGGCATTCGATCGCCTCGAACATAGCTTTATATTTAGCGTAATGGCAGCATTTGGCTTCTCACAAAACTTCGTCGAGCTTCTCAGAAACGCATACCGAAATATACGCAGCACGTTATTTCTTGATGGTTTAGAGAGTGCGCCATTTCCGGTTACCCGTGGTGTTCGCCAGGGGTGTCCTCTATCCCCTGCGCTTTTTGTATTCAGCCTCGAACCATTCCTTCAATCGCTAATCGCTGATCCTTACGTTAGAGGCCTTCCTCTTCCAGGTAGCGGTACCGTGACAGTGACAGCATTTGCTGATGACATCACGTTGTATTTGAAGAATGAGGACAGTTTATCCCGTAGCCTACGACTTTTTACTACTTATGGCACGATTTCAGGTGCTGCGTTAAATTTTTCCAAATGTCGATATTTATTCATTGGTTCACCAGACGCAAGTCTAAGTTCCTTTTTCGGTCTTCAAAAAAGTGACTCTATTCGCATTCTGGGGCTTGATTATACTTGCTACGGCATATCAGCCTCCTTGTGGAATTCAGTAGTCGAAGATGTAAAACGACACGTCCGGGAAGCACAAGAGTATGATTTACCGATGCTCGAAAGAAGGTATCTAGCACAGACGGTGTTTTGCGGCCGTGCATGGTATATATCTCATGTCTTACAGCCCCCATTACAAATCACCAGGTCGTTGCAATCCCTCATTGGCTCCTTTTTCTGGTCGGGTGGAACAGAGCTGGTTTGCCGAGCAGCTCTTGGGCAACCGAGAAACTGCGGTGGATTCGCATTCCCATCCGTCTCTGTTCGCTGCCGGCTACTTGCCCTACGATTCTTACTTCGGTTGTTGCATGGTGATCAGTGCCCCGCGCGTGATTTCGCCTGCTATTTCTTAGGCACCAAGTTACGCTATTTACTACCAGATGCGCGGCTTAATTCTGCACCACAAACACTTCACGTACCTGCATTTTACTCAACGGCAGTATCTTTTTATCGACACGCGTAGCAGGTTTGTCCCGATGTGGACATTCTTGAAAGCCGCATTGTAGATACAACGGCGGCTCTTCTGCTTCCTCTGGTTCCTCCAGCCCATCTAGCACGATCGAGACAAGTCTCGTGGAGCGCGATAACGGCATTGTTTTTGCCTGGTCACCTCCGTGACTTTATGTGGCGTCTTGGATGGAGAGTACTCCCAACACGGGACAGACTGGAGAGGTGGGGCATGGTCCCATCTTCCACTTGTCCTAACTGCCCGTTACAGGAGTCTAACCAGCATATGCTGCAGCAATGTGTCATTGCAAAGGTGTTTTGGAAGTCAGTTAACACTAGTTTTCGCGGCCTAGGTGTTAATCGCTTTGTAACATCTGGTCGCTGCCCGCGTAGTCGCTTTGCACGCCTTCTAATAGCTGCGGGAGCTTTTTGTTTATGGCGTAATAGGTGCGAAGCTGTTGCGGCAGATCATCGTCGTCGTGCTCTTTTTCCAATACTGGAACGCCTCTACTCTGAACTCATATTGTTTCTGTCGGAGGAATTGTTCTTCCTTGGGGAGGAAGAATTTCTGCGACAATGGTCGTGCCGCTTTCTGTCCGTAGTTGACAGACGCGTTCGATTAGTTTTCCACCTGGCCTGGTTCCTATAGCCAGGTCACCTGTCAATGTCTGATTGGTGCAAGTAATCACTATGTGCTTACTATTTTTATGTGTTTGTGTGTGTTCAATATGGATGTTAGCTCTCCTATATATGCATTTCATTCGAACGCTGTAAGTTATGTAACCTTTATGAATATTAATACCTGTTGTACATATTTTCTAACATCTTCACCAAGTCTTGTAAATTCTGTACATATATCATCATGTACATTGTCCATATTGTGATTAGTGCATTTACGTAGTATATTTACAGTTATTAGTACAACGGACTATGGACATGCTACGGACTTGGACACTTTAGTTTAAATGTGTAGTGTATTTTGTGCTTTGTCTTTTGTTTGTTATTGTACCTGTTATACAGACGCTTGTCTCTTAGATTTGTTTCGTCCTATGAAAGAATAAACTTTTTCTAAACAGGACGACACAGAAGATCTTCGATGACAGCAACTACCCCGGGTACAGGCTCTTGATGTACTGGAGCAGTACACTAAAACGAACAGTGGAATCAGTAAGTTAATGTAGTCTGGAAGATGTTTCATCGCAGGAAATAAGCAAAATGAGGACAAGTAGCACACTGAGCAAAGAGGAAGAAAAAGCATCCTGCACGAAAAAATGAAAACGATGGCGTTGCAATCGCACCTCACCAGGTGCACGAGTTTGACTGGTTGAGAAGATGGAGGTCATTGCCTACGCGTGACTGGTTAGCACATTGGAGAGTCTTTCCAAATGACCGCTGTCCAAACTGCGGCAAAAGAGAGACGGCCCAACATGCTCTGTTTCAGTGCTCGGTGGCGAGGGGCGTCTGGCACATTGTACAATGCTTCTCTGGCTTTCGCACAGCGCACATGGGAACAGAACGTGGGTTGTTTGTAAGACTGGTCTTTACAGTGACCATGTACGTACTGTGGTGGCGACGCTGTTTAGCGATAGTACGGCACAAGCCTCAAAGAGGCGCCTATCCTACATTCCAGAAAACACGGCTCATTGTGTGAAAAAAACCTAGATCAGCAGCTGGAAACGCACGGCGAAGAGGCTTTCTGTCAACGATGGTATACACGTTTCTTTAGAGTAAGAGAGGGAGAGCTGAGGTTTCCCGTTGTCCCGTACTAGTCATGCGCCCACTCTAGTACGCATGCTTAAGTGTTATTCTGTAAAATGTGATTAACTTGATTCGTTTTAATTTTCCTTTGACTTGTAACATTTGGATACCCAGTGATCAAGTAGGTTTTAGAGCTCATTCGTGAGATGTATACATTGTCTTTACTTGTTTTCGATGTTTCGTTTGTGTAAGTATACAATAAACTTCCCTTTCTCAATTTATTTACACACACACACACACTATAAAGAACATGTAGAGAAACTGTTGCTGCTCATTTGCCAACTTACGCAGTTTTATTTGCACTCTTTCAAGCATATACCTTTATAGACACGTAGTTATTGACGCGAGTGTGTACTGCTGCCACATGTATGTTATTCAGCACAATATCGGTGTGATTGTTGCAAGAGAAAAAAAAATCCTCCATTTCACAAAAAAAGTCACAGATTTGCCGCAAAGGCGAAGCAACGAACGCGATAGCAACGAATTGGAAGTTCATGCGTAGAATTTCAAGCAGATCAAAACGTGCCCCGCGTTTCTCACGCACAAATGACGCACGAAGCGTACTCACAGGTACAGCGGTCAGCCCCTTTAACTTGAACGTCTCGGCACGTGGTCTCGGCTCGCTTGGACTGAGGTCAGCGCTGCCAAGCGTTGAAACTGATATGCTTGCTGCAGTCAAGGATAGGTGTAGCGCGCGTCGGTTTCACTAATAAATTTCTGTTTCCAGGCCGCCTGACCGGCGGGTTGAATGCTCTCACTTCGCATCCCGTTTTCGCCACGTTTTGCTCATGGCTACGTTAAGACTGGCGCAAACTTAAAATACCGCAATTAACTGCTTGGAACACTAGCAAGAAAATAATATGGATAAAACCGAAGCACTCATCAATTATTCTTTTCATTTTTCTCAGCCAAGTAAACACGGGTAGTACACGTCCGCGGTGAAAATTACCAATAGCAAAATACTTAGTCAACCCTGAAATAAGGACACCTGTTCTGAAAACGTACTGCCACGCAAGTTTAGTATTTTAATGCCAGGGCTTACGCTAACAAATCAGTGGTACATACGGTACATTTATTTTAGAGCAAGAACGAAACATGCTAGACATGGTGCCATTAAAACGACTTAGATATGTGTAATAGGGACAAACTTACCTTCTGGTCACGAAGAAAGCAAATGTGGGCTTCAGCTTGACGAACGAACACACTCTCGTTCCATTCTTCGGTTGTCCTCGAAACACGAGAACACTCGGAACTTCGCTCCCTTTGCCGCGACAATTCGCAATGCGGAATCATCCAACCGTTCGGATTTGAAGCCGTATATAATGCTAATACCCAGTGCACAAAGCACATCACGTATCCACGCTGCAGTTCATGGACACTGAAAAACATGGTCTCCTTGAGTCACACCAGCACGCCACAAAAACATTCGTCAGGCTTGGCGATTCATGTCTGTCGAGCGACGCGAGCAAGTGCAGGCACGTCTGTGCAGCGAAACGCACCGGCTAAGCGGAGGACGTCAGACCACGTGGCCAAAACAGTAAGTAGGCATGAGATTATCTAGGTGCCATCGACGCTTAGCATTGAGCTCACAAAAGCTTATCACTTTTCAGAGGCACGCTTCTATCGCCGCTTGCGCCGTTGCAAGCGAGCAAAATGAAGTCACATAAGCTGATAGCGCACTTTAGTCACGTAAGACAACGCAGATTGAACACGTCACTGCACTGAACAAAAAAAAATTGCTTCTGCCTCCCCGAAGGGCATCGTGGGGAAATGCGAATGCATTTCTTGCGACAGAAACACAGTGTAGTAATTTTTAAATGGGTAAATTATTGACAAGACTAGAATGTGTACCCTCACCATTCATTTACACATTCATCAGCCAGCGATTGGTTGAAAGTGAGGCACGCGCTTCACTCCATGTATATATACGCACGAGCGAGTGGACGAGAGAGTAGGGCGAAGGAAGGAGAGAGAGCGAACGACAAGAGAAGGAGCGACGAAGCACTATACCTACCCTTTCCTACACTCTCTCCACACGCGCGGGAGCTCCTTCGAGTTCTTGCAGCGCGAGCGCCCTCACACACTAGAGTGCGCTCCTCGTCTTCACTAACTCTCCGCTACTCCGCCCACACAACCAACTATGGTGGCTAGGGGCGGGGATAAGTGAGCGCGCCCACAGCTGTTGCAACCGCAGAGGGAGTTGGATTGAAGAGATAACACACGCCGACACGCAGACGCCGCTGGACGCCTGACAAACCCCGACCAAGAAATGCGTTCGCATTAGAGAAAATCAGCGTAGGAGACAATCCGTAACCAATGTCCTTCTTATATTGACCAACCGAGGGCGTATGTGAAGCACCTTAGAGTCGAGCTCCGTTCGGTGTGCGGCGTGACCACCCTAGAGCGCCTACGTGCCCCTCCTTCTCTCCCGCAAGAAAGGGGGCAGCACCGAGTCGCCGGCGAAGGCAACCAAACATGGAGGAAGGTTTTTAACCTAACGTCGCCTCAGCAGTGGCGCGTCCACACCTTTATTGCGCATGTGTACCCAGCCTCTCTCTCTCTCCTCTTCTACGCTTTCTCCTCCTACACTCCCGTGGAAACCGTTGAACGTTTTTGTGAGACGGAGCACGTCTGTGTTGTTAGTAGCCCTTCAAAGTCAGTCCTCTGTCGCATGAGCCCGAAGAAGAGGGTGGAAAACCTCCTCCCGTAAGGGGCGCGCAGTTTGCGTGCAGCCTCGCGTCATGGTCCGCTGTAACGGAAGATAGTGTAAGTTTTTCTTCATAACGCTATGTGAGTGGACTGCTGGTATTGAAAGTATGAGTGACATCGGCTTTATTGCGCCTGATAGGCATGCGAGACAAGGCATAATGTGCATGCGACTGCATAGCAAAGCAGGGCAGGGAACCTTTCGAAACGTACGCTACTCGTATATCGACTAATCAAGTCCTTAATACATCCCGACTGCACTTGTACAGACCGCTGGCGCCACATATTGTGTCGCAAGGAGGATAAATGCCGAAAGGGAATAACGCGCTTGTACTTTGCATTTGCAGCGGTTGTTTCGGGGCCCTTTAAGATAGATCTATGAAGACCCGCCGTGGTGGTCTAGTGGCTAAAGTACTCGGCTGCTGACCCGCAGGTCGCAAGATCGAATCCAGGCTGCGGCGGCTGCATTTCTGTTGGAGGCGGATATGTTGTAGGCCCGCGTGCTCAGATTTGGGTGCACGTTAAAGAACCCCAGAAGGTCGAAATTTCCGGAGCCCTCCACTACGGCGTCTCTCATAATCATACGGTGGTTTTGAGACTTTAAACCCCACATATCAATCAGTCAATTACGATCTATGATGTCATTGGGGAGTTGCGGCCAGAAGTTTGAGGCGGCAACGCCAGCTGTAATTTATTTTCAAGGTTGTTTTCATCGCTTGCAAGTGTCCCTGGGCATTGATAGCTGTTCTTCAGACACCGCGAAATGGCAATCCATTGTCAAATAAAAAGTTTTTTCCCTTTTTTTTTCTGGCCGCCACTTTGAAGCTCTCTGTTTCGTTAAACTGCCACTATGATGAAACTTAAACTTAAAATTTTAAAAATACCAAAAGTAGTCGACTTAAATCGCTGTATCTAGAACAACAATGTTGAACAAGTTTAAACAAGTAACCAGAAAGGTAAGTTAGTTTCCCTTGAGGTTTCCTAGTCATTCGCAAAAAGAACTTCAGGAATATTGTTTTTTTTTTTCATTTTTCCCACCGTGGCCACCTTTGACGACATTTCTAGGCTAGCATCATGGGACAACAGCTTGCACATGTTTTACAAGAACGCGATTTCCACAGCACATATAGAGCTGTCGGTAATTCCGCTGGCGCTCTGAATATGCAGACATGGAAGCCGTCATTACATGTTTTTTTTTTTTTGGGGGGGGGGGAGCTAATGAACGTGATTTATGGTGCGCATTCAGAGTGCTCGTTAATAGAAAGTTAGTTCGTCACATTGCCCACACAAACTGTCAGTGCGGGTAATTACGGTGATGTATTAACGTAAAGAAACGTATTCAAAGTCACTTTGGCATCATTAGTATATTTCATTATTGATCGTATTCTAACCCTTTCTCCTAATTACCTTTTTATAGGGGCGTTCAATGAATGGCCGAGATTTGCAAGCTGTTTGGAGAACACTCTGCTAACTGCTTAAAAATTGTGCTAATGTTGCAAGGCACTCTGACAGTTGCAAATTCACATTTCCCTCGCGAAATTGCATAAGGAAATTTTTGCGAGGACATGTAGCAGGCTCTGGAAATATAGCACTTTTCCCGCAAACCAAAGAAAATTTTTAACGTAATAGATAGAGCCGTTCCGCCTTCTTCGTCATCATGGTGTGAATAGTACCCCTGTGTGCGTGCGAACAATTGGGTTGTTACAAAAAAATGCTTCGTGGACATGTGCTTTGTGAGCATACGCTTCTGCTAACCTTTTCTGAACCTAATATAGTCGTATGAAAACGTTACGAAAATAATCACAGCATATCCACGGAATGAATGATCATGAATGGGGCGAAGGGCCCGTCAATCCGTCCGTGCTTCTGTCAGTGCGTCCGTCTGTCTGTACGTGCACCCGTTCAGGCATGTGCCCTAGCGTCCGTCCGTCCGCGCATATGTCCATCCGTACGTGCACCCTTTCGTGCGTCTGTTCATGCGTCCGTCCGTTCGTCCATCCATGTGTCTGTCTGTCTGCTTGTCTGTAGTGCGTCCTGGCATCCATCCCTTCATCTAGTGAACACTTCAAGTACCACCATGTCACTCCTTTTTTATCATATTGTCACGGGTCGTGACGTGGCCGAAGACAAGGAGACTTCGTGTTGGGATTTAACTGTTTATTTGCGCGAAACTGTGCCCGGTAAACAGAAGGTCCCATTACAGCAGCAGTCTCGCACAAATAGCAGTCTCGGACTGATAGCGGCGAACGGAGCGTCGGCCTTCGATCAACAACGGACAAGCGGCGAAGCGCGTCGGCATTTATACTCTTGCCGTCGAATGTTCTAGTGCTATCGCTGGCGGTGGCGTAGGTTCCAGAACAATCTGTACCGTTCGCACAGTGGGCGTGATCTTATCGAAATTATCTACTACAGTCCGGAACCTTCTCGAAAACTGTAGGCGCGGTTTTCGCTGAGAATCGTGTGGTGTTTTGGGACGCTAACAAAAACGTGGGAAATGGAACGTGGCAATATATTCATCCTATACAAGTACCGCCATCCAGTGGACAATCCAAGGACTAAACGAGAGTATGGACCACATCTCTGCTGTCAGCGCTTTGTTAACACCGAGAGCGTGATAACAACGCCTGGTACGCTTTTCGTAACATGTAACGGGTATGGGCCACAGGTATGCAGGCATGTGCCACAGGTTACGCACTACGACAACGCGGGACGCGCAAGCCACGCCACATGGAGCTTCGCCCCTAAAGAACTGCCACTAGTGAAAGATAGCTAAACATTTGGTCGGCTGTGCCTGTGCCTACATGTGCCCGTTCGTGTGTATGTCTGATAAATTCTGATAAATATGTGATTGGTATACGCGTGGTTATTACCATTATGCGATGACAATAATATATCCCAAACGTTTTTGCAGTGGCACAATACTACGAATGTTTTGTTTTCTTACGATGTTGCAAGAAAGAATAACAAACAGCGGCAAGCGCTGGTGAACCCTATAGCCAATGCAATTATTATTAGGACAAATACGTTTGGTTTCAGATAATCTGTAAACATTTTTTGTCGACATTTATTTAGTGTGAGTAAATCTGCGCTTTAACTTGTATATTTTGTGTTTTTTTCTATGTTCCACTTCAGATTCTTGCAAACTGTCTTGCAAACTACACAATTACATATGAGGTCCGAGTTTAGATAGGGCACTGTGCCGCATATGTGATCAGCAATGGAAGTTCTGCCACGCCTTGCTTCAAAAAGCGCTACAACACGTGGCCTCCCGCGCTTTGCTCTAAAGAGCGGTACAACGCGTGGCATTTGTTTTGACTTCGAGGACATGCATTGAGCATGCCAAGTCGGGCCCGAATAATCCTAAAAGCACCTGCAAAGCTCTCAATCTAAGCCTTCATTTCTTCCAGAAATTTGTACTTGTTTGAACAGCTATGAAGAAAGAAACTTTGCTTTCCAATTTGAATGACTATATGTGCTCAAAAACAGCGTACAGTGGACACGCTTTTTCTTTCATATAAATACTGCGGAAGTTAACTAGCGGAAGAAGCGTGGCGTGACTAAGCATAATTCGCAAATCAGAGTGCGAGAAAATTATCACGTTATGAAACAGTAGCAACCTAACATTTTCAAGGCTACCTCTGGCGAAGTCTTCAAGTTGCTGCGGACGTACACACAGACTATAACTATACATAGTCTGATATACTTAAGCAAACTTTTTGCTTGTTCTTTGCTGATAAAACCAAGTTTAAAAATCTGCGATGATATTGTATTTCTCGGAAGTAATTTTAGAAACTAATGGAAGTGCGCTTTAAATAGGAACGAAACTTCCGCAACCGGTAAATGTATCTGCTTCATGCATAATTAGAGAAGGGGAGCTTGTTCCCCAGATAAAGAAGACACGTGTTCTGGAGCGTCGACTAACCAGTTTTAACATTGGAGTTATATCCTCGCTAAGCTGAAACTAATTATCGCCAAATAATTACTGGCTAAAAATAGCGTCGGCTAAATGATGTCTATTTCGGGTCTGCATCGAGCTACTAATGAGGTCCATGCATGAAAGCATATTTCTGTAAGTTCACCGCCAACGTGAATTGAAAAAAAAAAAGATCATACGGAAAACACCTTCCTTCAATAGAAACGTTCGATGTAGGCGCGTGACCTCAGAGTTGGGGGCACGTTAAAGAACCCCAGGTGGTCGAAATTTCCGGAGCCTCTCACAACAGCGTCTCTCATAATCATATGATGGTTTCGCGACGTTGAACACCCCATATCAATTTTCAAACACGTGCGAAGCTTTTACGAGTATAAACTTGCGTGCATTGCCTTTGAGCAAAGTCACTATGTATTCGAAGGATTATCTTTCAGCTTCGAGCTCGTAATAACGTCTAGTGCTAACCCTCGTATTCACAAACGCTCCTCGACTCGCCCTTCATCCTTCACATGACACAGTGGAGCACTGCACCCCAGCTCGTCTCAAAATGACGCTGCGCTACTCGAGAATCGCAGCAGACTATCGCTAATACGCAGTGACTTGTCGTGCCTAGAGACTGCACTCACATCAGCTTTCTCAAGTGAAGGTGAAGCGTTGAATGAAGGGACGTTCTAGAATACGAGGAGTAAGTGACGCAAACAAGCAGAAAGAAAAAAGTTCCACATTCGCAGTCTTGGCACTAGCAGCGCTGTCTAACGCTCTAAGCCTTAAAGGCCCATACGTGCCCTATATTAGGTGTATGGAGAGATGACCGCCACTGAAGCTTACTTTTTAGAGCATTGGACGCGTTAATAGAAGGTCACAGGTTCGGTTTCTATTCCTCAGCAGACCAATGTGACAGAAGACGATACAAGCTGCCCAGAAAAAAAATGGTGATATGAGGACGCAATAAATATTGCCGTGGTTTTAAAGTCCTGCTTCATATGTCACCGATTGGCCTGTTTCCCGAAGCAAGTTCTTGATGAAACGACAAGGCATGCTTCTGCAGTAGCCGGAGGAATCGACGGCAGAGTTCTTTATTGCAGTGAACATTAATGGTCGCTTCTTTTTGGCTCTGCGATTACGAAGTCCCCATGCTGCTTAAGGTACGTGCATTTCTCTGATGTGCACTCGGTATGACTGTCAGTGATTATGGGATTGCTTGTTGTATGAGACCTTTGTGATTCACGGGAAGTAATTCTATAGTGCCATCCCATTTAGCCCTCGTAATAAATCGGAGAACATTCGATGTCCTATTTATGCGCTCTTCATTGCTGGAGCTCCGCACGCTAACATTCGGCCCAATGTTATACGAAAGAAACAATGCTTACGCACAGCAGCCGCTACAGCCTGATTTACCCAGTGAAGGAGTTGGTCATGAAGTTTTCTGGCAGAAGATCGCACCACATATTGCACTGCTGAAACATCTATGCCACGTTCCCTGATCAAGCGCACTGTTGTACTCCAATGACGCTTTCTTGAAATGGTTGTTGTATTTTGCCACAGTCACACCTTGGCGACTACAGGCAGACATCACCTGCATAGATTGATGGTGGTAAGAGAATGAGTAGTTTGTGCGTTACTATATTAGACAGAAAATGTTTTAAACGCTTCTTTCTGCATCCCCTGCTTTGAGTACGTCGCGTGCTGCTGCCCATGTCTGTCGCCATGTATACATTTATGCAAGTTCCAACGAAGGAGAGATCCATCGACTTCGAATGAATTGTATTTATCTACTCTGATCTCTTCTTATCCCTTAACTTGACATGAATCATAATAATAATAATAAAAACACACGAAAACAACAGACAAATACAAAGGAAACACCATGTCTATTTTCATTCAGTCTTGTATCTGACATCTTGTCTCGCTGCATTCGCTATTCGTATTGATTACAATGTCTGTTTGTGTTTATATATTCTTTCAGTGGGATTTTTTTTTTACACGATCACGAATCACCAACCCCGAATTATCATTTTTTCTCTCCCCGCTTCTTTCCAAGAATACTCTTGTCATAGGCGAATATTGGCGATCCTACCAGGCTTTTACATGTAAATTAATGAGAAATAACGAATAAAATATTCGATAACTTAAGCCGACAAACCACGTTAGTTACTCTGACTAACGTGTTCCTACTCTCGAACCACGGCCAACATATTCATACGTTTAAAGGGTATCACGTGAGATTCCTCTGATGAAGGCCTGTAGCAACTCGATGGTATCGATGAGGACAAGTGCCATAAAAGTAGCCAAGCGCGGTAGAAAAGTATGTGCAGATTACAGTTAGAGTTTAGGCGTGTGCCATTCCAGTGCGGCACGCAAGCCAGGAATTTCTAGACACACGAGTGGGCTTACTGCAACGACCTCTCCCACGTAGTTATATCGGTGGCGTCATAGCCGGGTTAGCGTCATTTCCACAACTGTTTGTTGCATGCCTGATGAGAAGCCTGTGACGGTGAGTACCTTAGTGGGGAACACACCTACACGCTTTCAGGTTTTATAAACAATACCTGATGATGGGAACTTGAGCGGCTTCTGTTTTTGCGCCGTGGTGATTGAACCCGTGTTACAATGTTAAGGTTACTCACTATCCTGACATGGTGATTATAGAGCGTCACCGTTGACAAGAGCATTGCAGGATCGAATTATATCCGCAGACGCCGCAGTTCGATGTAGGCAAAGTGCACGAGGCCCGCGTACTTCGACTTAGGTGCGCTTAGATTGGTTCTACCTCTTGCGCTTCGATGTTTATGAATATCTTGCTAGCTCACGGTAAAGAACAGACTCGAATCACGTCAACATGTAGCACTTGACACTTGAGCTGGCGTAACGGCGTTTCAGTAGGGGGTATTCAATAAGGCGTGGATGGCTACGAGACTACGAGATACCACATTCAATCAGTCGCCGTACACTAGCGAGTGACGGAGAGCGTACGATAGTAATTGAAACCAGCCCTTCTTTCTAGCCACTTTCTCTTGTTTACTTCTAAGCTAACAGGATGGAATAAGAAAAAAAAATCACAAGCATATCCACGGAGTGAATGGTGATTGGTGGGGGAAGTGTTCGTCAGTCCGTCCGTGCTTTCGTCCGCCCATTTGTTCTTGTTTCCGTCCGTCCATGCGTCCGTCTATGCGTCCGTCCGTGTTTCCGTCCATCCGTGTGACCGTCTGTGCATCCGTCCTTCCGTGCGTCCCTCCATGCGTCCATCCGTACTTTTGTTCTTCTGTCTGCCCGTCCGTCTGTGCATCTGTTCATGCGGCCTTCCCTCTGTCTGTCCATCCGTCCATGCGTCTGACCCTCTGACCGTCTGTTCGTCCGTCAGTTCGTCTGTCTATCTGTATGTCTGTCCGTCCGTCCGTCCGTCCGTCTATCTAGTGAGCTCTCCAAGTACAGCCATCTCACATCTTTTCGTCATTTATTCATCGTATACAAGTGCCGCCATCCAGCGGACATTCTAAGGACTGCTTTTTCGGGTATGTCTGTTCATCCATCGGAGGATGAACAGACCCACACCCTAAGGAGCTTCGCTTCTAAAAAGGGGGAGGGAGAAGAATAGGATTACTCAGGGCGATGACATTTACCCAATCTGCCTAATTAGTCGGGGCAAGGATTAGTGATGCGAAGGAGGATAAAGAATTTGCGAAGTTCACGAGGCTTCTATATTATTAGAAGGATTATCGTTTACTTATTTTTGTTCTTGCGAACGACCGGCACGTGTTTCACTTAGCCGCATGTCAGTAATCATGGAAGAAAAATAGAAAAAAGTAACGCTCTCAATTGCTTGAATAATTTAAGAAGAATCACTGCAATGTTCTTTCACAGTAATATTGTTATCAGCAGTAGTAGTTGTAGTAGTGCTTGTTATTATTTATTTAGTACCAGTAGGTATAGTAGGAATTGTACTTAATCAGGGTTGGTATAATCGCGTTTTACAATTATCACCACCGCATCGGCAAGTTTCCTCTTGGCTCTAGAAGTAGTAGTAGTAGTAGTAGTAGTAGTAGCAGTAGTAGTAGTAGTAGTAGTAGTAGTAGTAGTGGCAGCCGTAATAGCAGTAGTAGTAGTAATGTTAGTAGTAGTAGTAGGAATAGTAGTAGTTGTAAATGATTTGTACAGTACCATTAGTGGTATTTAGCAGTAGGAAACTGGGGCCCTGATAGTTGATATCGATGAAAATTTATATGTTACAAAAATATAGTGCTCGCCTGATAAATTGTTATTATTTACTTCAACAAGATACTTCCTCTGCCAGTCAGGAATGTCGCAAGTAACACCGCCACTATACTGACCACTTGGTAAGTAACAGCGCCAGTTTCTGTAAGAGTTTAACGAGATAATAGTTACAAACCGCAGCAACAGAATAGTGTTGTCCTCATGAAAGTAGAGAGGAAAGAGAAAATATCATGTCAGATCATAGAGTATAGACTGCAGTGTACAAACCAGAAAGAAGGACTATACCATTTGGGGTTGTGTAACGGCTACTGCGTATGTATGGCACGCTGAACCAAAGCAAATACGGAAAAGACAGGGATAAGGGTCCGGTCAATATGCCCACAATGCCACAAAATTCATAGCAAACGAAATGAATGAGTGGTTATAAGTGAGGCGAAACGTCCATCCGTCCGTCCATCTTTTTGCTAATAAGTCTATTCGTTTGTTTATCTGTCTTTCTGTCCACTCCTATCACACTGGATCACGCATCGGACGGAAGAAAAGACGGACGCTTTGCCCCACTCGTTATTACTCCGTGGATATGCTCTGAATTTCTTATTGTAACAGCGCCATCTATCGTCTTTATTCGCCAACAATACTAAAACCACTAACGTCATCTAGTGATAATATTTCGAAGGATGGATGGATAAATGTATCCAACTGTGCCCTTTAAATCGGGCGGCGGCTGATGCCACGTAGGCTTAGAGTAAAGTACTGTATATCACTATGTGTTGAAGTATTGAATTTCAGGCACGGCTTTATTCCAGCCACCAATCAGTTAGCCTCCTCCTGGTTATTTCTAGCCGTTTGAAGTCTACTTTTCCTTCACTGTCCCTATACCCCAGTGCTTTGAAAAATTCCGCACCATTTTCCTGCACTACAAGGGGGAGCTCTTCAGAGAACAATAACAAATATTCAGCCATTTTTTCCTCCTCTCAAGACGCACTATAGATAAGGAGCATGTGCCTTCGTATTTGACAAGGTACGTCTTGGTCCGGGATACTCCCGTTCTGACCTCGAACAGCAGAGAACTAAGCCGTGAATGGTCGTAGATCTTTTCTTTTGCAATTTTCTGCTTGAAAGTTCGGTAAGTCTCGAGTGATGATTCTGTAAGCATTTCAATTTTTCACGTGTCCCTCTCCGTTTCCTTCACCACTTTTTAACCAATGTTTGTTTTTCTCTTGGTATTCTGCTTATTTCAAACTACTTGAAAATTTCTGAGTTCGCTTCCTTCTTTGGGTATCAACATTCTTCATGTGCAATCAGCTGAAAACTTTCCTAGCCCAACACTCGATTTTTATTCCATTTTTCTCAATCGCTCCTCAAATTCTATCTTTCGGCTAGCTTCCCTGCACTCGAACGATGTCCATCCCATGTACCCCCGGATTTGGGGTATCCCCGTGTGCTCCCGAAGCTAGTCTACCTAAGCCACGTGGAGAAGGAGAAATAAACTTTATTATTTAGAAAGGGGAGGGGAAATGGGGAAACCAAGTTTGGAGGGGGCTAGGTTGGGGCCCAAGGGGCCGCAACACTAGCAGACCAGTCCGCCAGCTTGGCCTGTATGCGCAAATTCGGGCTGCTTAAGGACCTTTCCCAGGCTTTCGGTGAGGGAGATGGCTGCACCAAATTCGATTGACCTAGCGCTCAGCTATGGAGACCGGCTCAGCCAGCACCGAAAACAAAGTAGGCTTTATCCACCTCCAAATGAAGGAATAACCTGAGCCCAAGCGACTACGCTGCGAAGAGCTCAGACTCATTGTATACTCAGCCCGAGGCGGCTGGCCGCAATAGTGAAAGACGAAAAGCTACACAAGTGTAATAACTGTGGCCTAGCACAGACAGGACAAGACCACGTATTATGGGGTTGCCCCAACAACCCTCCACCTGAGGTACCTAGACCACGTTGTTCAGTATGGATGGATGGATGGATATGGCTGTACCCTTTAGATCGGGCGGTGGCTAGCGCCACCAAGCCGTAATACTTAATGAACTCAAAACTATATTTATTTATTTATTCCTTAAAAAGTGAGTTGGAGGATTCGTACTTTGCAGTGAAGAGTTTAGTTTTCACTCGTGCCTTGACTTTAGCCACCAATCAGATAACCTCCTTCTAGTTAAGTCTACTTGCTTAAAGTCTATTTTTCCCTCCCGGTCCCTAAACCCCAGTGCTTTGAAAAACTCTGCGCCATCATCCTAAACTATAGGGTGAAGCCCTTTACAGAACATTATCAAGTGTTCGGCAGTTTCTTCTTCCTCTCCACACGCACTGCATACTGTGTCTACCCCTTCGTATTTGGCCCGATATGTCTTGGTTCGCAGTACTCAAGTCCTTGCCTCAAACAGTAGAGATCTACCCCGAGTATTATCATAGATCCTATCCTTGGCAATTTCCTGCTTAAAAGTTCGATAGATCTCTAGTGCGGACTTCTTAATCATGCCCATTTTCCACATGCCAGTCTCTGTTTCCTTCACTTTCTTCTTAACCGATAGTTATTTTTGGTTTGGCCACCTGCTGTTTTCTAAGTATTTACCAGTCAACTTCCTGGTTCGCTTCCTCCATTTTGTATCGACATTCTTCATGTACAAGTAGCTGAAAACCTTCCTAGCCCAACGCTCCTCCTTCATTTCTCTCAATCGCTTCTCAAATTTTATCTTGCTGCTAGCTTCCCTGCCCTCAAATGATGTTCAGCCCATATCACCTTGTACTCCCTGATTTGGTGTATTCCCGTGAGTTCCTAAAGCAAGTCTACCTATTCCACGTTGCTTAATTTCTAATCTTGCTTGAACTTCTGATCTCATGCACAAGACCGCATTGCCGACCGCAGCACAAGACCGCAGTTTCTTATACATACAACGCCATCTAGCGATAAATTCTGGAAACTCACTAGAAGTGGCTATACTGCAACATACTATTACAATAAAAGGAACGAACCACGACGTAAAAACTTTTGCCTCTAAAAAAATACGAATAAATGTGGACAGGTAGGCCAGGCCTTTGAGATAGTAGGGGACGTGTCCTAGGAGTAGGAAAAAAAACTTGCCCCAAATCTGCATGTTACACTGCAACTGTCATCGAAAGACGATAGTCTTGCGTCTGGAGAGATTGAACAAAACGTTTGTTTGATGTTCTGCGAAAGAAAATCGCTCAATGGTGTTCTGGAGGCGCTGCGTTAGAGTGCCTCGAGCCCGCAGCGAAGGCGTACGAGCACATCGAGGCACAGCACACACGAGCGCCATCGGGCAGTTATCTCCGAAAACGAAGGCATGCGCGACCGCGGAGAAAGATGCGTGCCATTCTCGGAGGTGATAAGGTGTAGAACGCAAAGCGATGGGCAGGTGCCACTACCGCGTCGTCTTAGCAAAGCGTTGGTAACGTTTGCCTTTTTGAGCATCGCGTTGCACTGTCAGCGCAGCGTGATAAACGGTACGATCGTTAATATTACTTGTGCGTGCCTTCTCCAGTGTAAAGGCACACATAAAAAACATCGAAGAGTTGTTGTGGTACCTCAAATATACGCAATCGTTGCTGTTTAATTGACAATTGCACAGATATGAACGCTGAGCCTTGAGCAATATTGGTGGGCGCTGCGGATGGGGTAGGCCGTTTGAGGGATCGTTAAGGGCGGACGAACAGACAAACGTACAGACAGGCACATGGGGTTTGTGACAATCATACCTAGAGTGAAATCTGGCGCTAGTGAGCTGCTGGATGCAAGGGAATGACGGGATACGCGAGCTTCGAACTTGACTGAGATTTGTATACCTCGAAGACGCATCTGGCTTCACGTTAAAATGATTGATATCTTACTAAAAGAGCACGCAATGAGCTATTTAATGTTGTCATTGCACAAAAATGTTTTGTATTTCACAATATATATAACCTTCTACGTTGATGTACAATTTTACAAAACGTAAGAAGTAACCAACAGCCGCTAAATTTGGCAGGCAGACGACTAAGCGAGCATCCTTTCCACTAAGTTTATGTCGTCTTTTTCTTTACTTCGCCACTTGGTTGTGCCGTCAAGGTGAGTGGGCGTTTATTTGAGAACATAACACGCGTGAATGAGATCCGCTTATAAACAGTTTGTTTTAGAGAAGCTTTATTTATGCAGTCGTATTCGCTTTTGAGCCGAAGCCTCGCTCAACAACAGCCAACACAAGCCTCGCAGACTCATATACTGTCATTCCCAGCGCTCCAGCATCGCCCCTTAAGAAATTCACATAGACGGTGGTGCCACGCTTTTATCTATGTATTTGTGAGAAGCTCTGTGAGCAGACAGAAAGACCAAAGCGGAAACTGCAAACAGAGGCCCATCGAAGCCTTTTTTTAAACTCTATTTGAGTTTAGCTGCTGCAGGCATATTTACAGGGTACCCACGAGGCCATTATTCAATGTGCAGTAGGCTGCCATTCACTATGTCATCCTTCTTCATTCTTCCCATAAGCGGGGTGCCAGCTGCACACTTGCAAGGAATTTTCGTCAGTTTTTTTTTTTTTTTTGTGCTGAGGCTGACGACGATGGAGAACTACGCTCGAATCTCTTGCAATCCCCATGATCTCCGACAGTGGGTGTGTGCCACAGTTAATAGGTGAACAAGTTGAAGCTTTTGTATTGGATTGGAGCACTCCACTACCCACTGCTTGCGCAATTCGCATTTTGTCACACTCATGGCTGATACTTTGCATGCTGTTCTAAAACGCTTTATTAATCATATTAACGCGATTCCTTTCTTGATATCAAGCGTGCCTAAGGTCGATTTTCAAACGAGTTTCAATCACCGTCGTGGCTCAGTGGTAGAATACTGGGCTGGCGCGCCGAAGCCCGGCTTCTAACGTCATTCTGTCCTTGGTGTTCTTTATTTAGGAAGTATTTTTTTTTCTTATTTAGTGCAACATTGGTTACGGAAAACGGCGGCGGCAGCGGACAGCTATGGCGGCGCACACGACCGTCGTTGAGATCTCATAACAGCCTTCGCTGTAGAAAGCATAGGTAGCAGGAACACGTGGAAATAGACACACGAAAATAAGTTGCTCTTTTACATTTTTAGACAAACTTAGTTTTCCACGCACACCACTCCACAACCAAACCGCATGTACACAAAGTGCTACAGAGGTGGGACGCAACAAATGAGGTAATACTAACATCTTGCGATGTATTTTGGGGATATGTCGTTTTCGGGGAAAACGATACCTTAAAGGTCTGCGTATTACACCCTACTGCTGTTATTTTATGTTTGGTAAAGGAGAGAGGCATGTTCTGGTATTTTCTTTCTTTCTTTCTCTCTTTCTCTTCCTCTTTTTTATCTCCTTCCCTCTCTTTCTTTTTTTCACATTGCTTCTAGAGTTGAGTCACCCATCTGATCTCGACGTGAGAATAGCTGGAGCGCGATGAATTCGTGGTCTCGCTGGGCCTTGAATATATGTATCTCACTCACTCACTAACTCACTCATTCCCTCATCCACTTACTCAGTAGTGCAACACTTCAGTGGCTACGGGTAGCCAAGATGGCCATGTGGTCATACGCGGACAACTGGGGTCAATGTGATGATAAATCCTCACGTTTCTCTCTGGGTAACTTTTTTTTTCTTAGGGGAACACGGGTTCTTGCGGTATTTTTCATGCCTTTTTGTCAATGCTGAACAATAAAAGGTACAAGGTATTTTTTGACCAACGTGGTGCTGAACAGCACCAGTCGAGTATTTGTTCATGCTTGGTTTGTAACAAATTGTGTTTCATTGCATCTATTGTACTGTTGTACCATTGTATTCATTGTGTAATTACATCCCATTGTGTTCTTCTGTACATTTCGTCCACGTCTGCCATGTAATTTGCCGTAATGATTTGTTCACTACAAGATAGTCATGTTTGTCGTTGCACGTAGCTGTGCCGATGTCTATGTGCCCCTTATAAACAGATTGTTATGCAACTTTTCTATTTTTCTACATAGTGTAAGTAAACTTTTTCTAAACAGAGGAAATGGTTCTTAACAGAGTACACCAACAGGACGCCTTTTTTGCTCTGCCATAGTAGACTACCAAGTACTTTAAATTGCTGAACACTTTTTCTAAACACACAAGCTTTGCTGCTGCCGAAAATTTCAAGAAGCCAAGAGGTTAAAGAGCAGTTATATAAAGGTTCGAAAGCGAAAAAAAAAACCTGAAGGGCAAAGTTTTAGGAGTAGT
Source organism: Rhipicephalus microplus (assembly GCF_043290135.1). Classification (NCBI taxonomy): domain Eukaryota; kingdom Metazoa; phylum Arthropoda; class Arachnida; order Ixodida; family Ixodidae; genus Rhipicephalus; species Rhipicephalus microplus. The sequence continues at coordinate 47,768,834 of NC_134706.1, forward strand.
ATGTCGTTCACAAACGAAGTCAGCTCCCACGCGGCGCAAAGAATGACGTAGCATTGAATTACCATACTCTGTAATCCCAGTTGTCAAGGCTGCAATTTATGCGCGCTCGCTTCCTCTCGAGCTAAAGAAAAAAAATCCACCTTAGGAAGGCCGAATGACCTATTCACGCTACGAGACGAACCAACATCGCGGCACAGGGATCATTTGTGCGTCGCCTCGCCCCGTATTTAGACCGATTAACGTCTTCGAGCTTGGCTTCACACAGCTGTACGTACGCGTATGACGCCAACGGTGCTTAACGAATGACGTAAGTGAGAGTTTGACTCTTGGGGTAATATTGCGTTAGTGTAGGTGGGCGAAGAAGAGAAATGACAGCTCCGCACCCCACTTCTTTGAAAACCTCGTCTTTGCAGTGCGTTCTAATTATAATGGAGGCTCAGAACGCGGAGACTCCGAAGAGACGAAGGATGATGGGTGGTGCTACGGCGCAACTTTGATGCCCCCTCCCCTCTCTGACATAGAACCCTGCGCACAAATTTTAAATTGGTAGTATACACAACTTAACGCCTCGAAACACATACCTCTGTGCGTTATCGTCGTTGTGTAGTAGCATAACAGTCACCGTCTCACATTGTTTAAGCATTACAGCACTGATGCAACCCCCTTGAAAATGTCGACGCCGGATATGTAAGTCACTCTGCGTGGGACGACCGCCTGAGGGTTCCGTTTATACCGAAACTGTACTTTCTTTAAGGCATTCGTGACAGAGCTCTTTTGATGACGTCAAAGAGATAGCAAAGTTCGCGTTAGTGCCAGCGCTGAAACTTGAAATGAATGAACTTTGTGCATGGTGCGAGGCGTAGGCCGATGATTGAGTTTCCTAAACCCATCTTAGCAATGCTGTAGACCAGGTAAAGGCTCAGTGTTTGCTTTGTGAGAGTATATAGTGGTCCGCTCGCGTTATAAGCGTAGCCTTTAAGTAATCTTTCCGAATTGTTAAACGTGCAGCACTGATGAGTGGCTGGTTTGTGTTTAATAAACACGATTCTGTTGGTTCAAGCTTTATTCACTCTGAGAAGACTGTACACGAACAAATGACACAAAAAAAGAAGTCCAGACACTGCAAACGCAAACAACTAAAGAAGCGCGCAGTTGTTGAAAATAAAGAAAGAAAAAAAGACATCCATGCGGCCATTCGGTGGCTGTTTGCATACTTGTAAACTTATTCAGTCAAAAAGCAAATATTACGCATATCTGAGGCATAAAATAATGTATAAGCATTATAGCTATATGTTCCTTTACTAGAAAATGCAAAAGTACGTTACTTTAAAGACCCTGGTGTTTCTTAAGCTGCACTGAAAATGCGACGCTATGCGCACACAAAAAAAGAACTATATTTGTGACATTTGCAGCAAAGCACTCATATGCTCAACCAATTTTTTAGTGTGTTTTTTCTTATTTAGCCGAAAATACATCGTTTTGATGCCGAGAAGAAACTCTGCAAAAGAGCAGCTCGACGACGATGCTAGATACCATCTATATACGGGAGCTCGTGATATGTTAATGGATCACAGCGGTTTCTTTTAAGTTGTTAGCATAAAAATAAACCGGTTACTTACACAAATAAATGAATACGGCAATTCACTTTTTTGTTTGCGGTTGCTCTGACTCATAAGGTACAGTAACACTCTCTTGATTCGGCAACAACCACAAGCAGTCTTTTCGAAGAGAAATTACAACGAAACTTAATATTTAAATTTTTATTAGCCCCTAGAACGTACATTTCGAGAATAAACAATGGATCGGTATTCACGGCTTAACAAATCAAGTTTAGAAATGTCTTCATTTGTTAACTTCGAAATAATGTGACACCATCACAGAAACTTCAATATGTTGCGTTTAAAGGCAGGAATAAGCATTCTCGTTTCTTTAAAGTGGTATATTTTGTGACGAAACTCGATATATCTGATATCAATAAATACAGCAGCGTCCAATCAGACTACCAAGCTTGTGGGTGCTTGACGTTAAGAGTTGAATGGTTTCAGGGCATAATTGTTGAGCCAAAGGAAAACCTGATACGAAATGGCCATACCATGTTAGATTATGGCTATATTCTCAACAAAAGGTTATCAAACAGAAAGCAGCAACCATATGATGAAATATCACACTGTTTTAACGGGTGTACATACAATTTCCCTGCATACCATAATGTTGTAAATTCTGTGCGATTGGAATATCTATTAGGCATCAAAGCAACAACACCTCCGAACGCTCACGAGCTGCTCGGATGTCTTGCCATCTACTGTGACCAGTCCAGCCCTAAGGGTGATATCATGCTCTTACGGTGGAGTGATCATCAAAAGAAACTCAAGGTTTGTCGAAGGGCAAAATCGAAAATTGTTTTCTTTATTTGAAAGAAAAAAAAGTTGAGCTAGCTTTTTCAATTTGTGAGCATTGAAATGTTTGTTCTCATCACACACATCATCATGAGGATTTTGCTTCGGCTGAATCAGTTCGAAAAATGCGATATAATATGGGAAAATTGAGATATTGTTTTTATCTGGTTATTTTTGGAAATATATACATTAAATTTCTGTACAAAAATAACCTTTTCTGATAGCCACACTTATATTAGTATTGCTTAGGGGGAGGTGCTGCTAACCTAAGACATTATAGCAAACATTGAAGATTCTTGTTGTTTTTAAAAACACGTATGTAAAAATTTCATGTAGACAATACGACTGCATTAGTTTCTTGACCTATTCCTCTCTGGCGTCGTCTTCTTTCTTTCTCATTCGCTTGCTGGTACTAGCGGTGTGGATTGGTACACTCTTTATATCGGCTGTCATTCTCCTCACGCTTGTAATATGGTGCCATATTTCTGATAGACACCTCCACGGTTTTAGGGGCGAAGCTCCTTATAGCGGCACTCGTTCGTACCGCGTCCCGTCGTAGTATGTAACCAGTCTTACGTTTCGATCTGCAAGGTGGTGCCGAGCATAACATTTTAACCCCCAAGGTGGTGCCGGTGAGAGACTTCTGTGCGTTGTTGAACAATAAAAAATTGTGCTCAATGTACATGTTAATGGCTGCTAATGGGGAATGAGAGACATGAGCATTCGGCCTTTAGTCAACGCGCACGCTGCGATTCTCATTAGCAGCCATTGGCATGTACATTGAGCACTATCGGACAAGAAAGGGTTGCTACATTATACTCGCTGGGTGTAAACTCCTTAGTTTTAGAAAGGTTTAGCGAGCGTTGAGCCGCAGGGCCATGAATACAATGAACTAGTATATACCATGAATGAATTCGAGGCGGTTAAAGGGGGAAAGCAGATATGAAGCGCGAGCCGTAAGAAATTAAAAGCTTAATCCTCCTGTCTCTCATTTCACATTAGCAGCCACTGGCTTGTACATTGGGCACTATCTGACAGGAAAAGGTTGCTACGTTATACTCGCTGGGCGTAACCTCCTTGGTTTTAGAAAGGTTTAGCGAGCATTGGGCCGCCGTGCCATGAATGCAGTAAACTAGTATATACCATGAACTCAAGGTAGTTGAAGGTGGGAAGTAGACCCGAAGCGCAAGCCGTAAGAAAGTGTGCGTGTGCCATCTCTCGTTTAGTCCTTGGAATGTTCACTGAATGGCGGTGCTTCTATATGAAGAATATATAATAAAAAGATGCGAGATGGTGGGACTTACAGTGTTGAATAGATGGACGAACGGACACACAGATAGATGCATGGATGGACGCATGAACGGACGCAGGGGCGGATGCATGAACGAACGCAGGGACGGGCGCACGATCAGACGCATGGACGGTCACACAGACGAACGCATGGACGGACGAATGCTTCGCCCCACTCTCCATCATTCACTCCGTGGATATGCTGCAAACTTTTTCCACTTGGTCCAGTGTAATACAACGTCCTGAGAAGTGCTTGCTGCTTGGTCGTTTTATGAACAAGGTATGAATAGGTGAATGGGACTTTTGAGCCCAGTTCTTTTCTAACTAGTATCGTGGCACATGGGTTGATCTCCAGCATCCTCGTGCTGTGGCGACGATCAAAGTGCATCTTCATCGTACTTCTCTAATTTTACTCTTGGAGTTGAGTCTTGGGGCGTTACTTCAGCGTGACCCTGGCAACTAAGCATAGATCTCCGTCTGCTGGCAACCAAGGAACAGTACCGAACGCAGTGAATTGCGGGCTGCACCCGATGCCGGCGGTGTAGGACCTGTTATGGGGATGTACGGCTGCCTCCAAAGCTCTCTTTCAGCATCCCTTGCATTCTGGGTGTAAGTTTATATACATTTGGAGCTCTCTAATCATGCATTCAGCAAAAGAATTAGCCTCCGAATAATAAGGCGCTGGGTATCGAAGCACGATGTTCCTTTCGCGGGCCCAGTTGCGTTGCTTCTGACTCCTTAACGCTGGCCCATTGTCGGCCACGAACACCTTAGTGTGTTTAAAAATTTCTCTCTGAAACAGTGCTATTACGCTATTCTAGTCTTCGCTTCCGGGTTTGGCGGCCACGAAGCGCGTGCAGTCATCCACCGTGTCCAGGAAAGCTTGCGTTCTCTTGACGCCTTCACTCTTTTTCTAAATTTCAGCGAAATCAAGGTGAACTACCTCGGGTGGTACAGTCGAATATTCTGGACATACCATTCTGTTTCCTCGATCCTCGTATTTAGACTTTACTATTTGGCACTCATGGCACCTATTCACACAAAGGGCAACGCATGTTGTCATATTTTGCCATGAAAATCTCTGAGTGTGTTTATAATATGTCCTCCAGAATCCGTCGTACCCTTCTGAATGTGGACTGCTGCGACATAATTGCAGCACTCGAGGCACTTTTGTTTCAGGGACATACATCTTCCCATTGCACAGCTCCATGCCTTGCGTGCCCTCCCATAGCTTCAGCAAGTTGATGCTTCCGTCCGGAATACCTTGCGGCACGTACAGACGGGACAAGGCATCAGCATCCTGGTGCTTCTGGCCTGGTCTATGCATTACGTCGAAACTGAATTGCTCGATCTCACTGACCCATCGAGCTAGTCTTTCCTATGCAAGTTTCAATAAATAGGTCAACGCCTGGCTGTCAGTAAACAGGTTGAAATGTTTGCCTTCCAGGTAACTTCTGAAGTATCTGAGAGTCATTACAAGAGCTAGAGCTTCCTTCTTTGTTATCGTGTAGTTTCTCTTAGTCTTCGTGAACTTGCAGGAATAGTAGCCGATGACGTTGAGCTCTCTTCCGAGTGGCTCAATTCCATCGCATTCATCCAGGATTGCTCCTGCAGCGTAGTGAGATGCATCTGTATATAACTCCAACGGAATATCTAAGTCGGGCAGTGTTAGTATAGGGTCAGGTGAAATGGCTTGTAGAAGTTTCAGGTGGCTCTTTCACATTCGTCCGACCAGACGAAGGTAACTCTTTTCTGCGTCAATGTGGTTAAACATTTCGTTTTTATCGCATAGTCATTTATAAATGTAATGAAATGACCAGCGAGTCTAAGAAACACTCTTAAAGAGTGCATGTCATAATGATTTGTAAGCTGCTTAATGCGCTGAACACTATCCTCTTTAGTGTCCTTGGTTCGCCCATCAAAAGCTCTTCCCAGAAACACTACTTTTCTGCAGAATAACTCATTCTTCTTTATCCTTATCTTAAGTCTAGCGGCACTAAGTGCCTCGAGGACCTTTTCTAGGTGCTTTTCGTGATCTTCTTTTGTTTTTGAGTATAACGTATTGCCCTCCACGTATACCTACAGATTATTCCTGCAGCTCGAGGGATCACTGGCCGTCTGCTTGGAAGCCCACGATGAGGGGTCGCCCTTAACGACGAGCAAAGTTGAAGTCGATCTTCATATGCAGGCTCCTGACCTCAACTACGCCAATGTAAGGTTTTCATGCAGACAATACGACTGCATCGGTTTATTGACCTATTTCTCTCTGGAGTCGTCTTCTTTGTCTCTCCATTTCTTGTTGGCGCTAGCGATGTAGATCGCTACAACGTATCTGGCCGGTCTACAAAAAGTTTCTAAATGGCTTATTGGAACAATCGAAGAGAGCGTTTCTAATATATCAAGCATCATTTCACAGCTCAACATATAAAAATTGATTTTATATACATTTTCCTATTAGGCACAATTTAGGAAAAGTAAGCAAACTTTGAGGAGACGCAAAGGTTGTATTAAAAAAACTTTTTAGCAAGAATAACTCTTGCAGGCGATTACAGGGTGTGCTTAAAACCCTCCTCGCCAATAAGGAGCACAGAGGAGTCACTAGACAGAATGTCAGTGCTTAGACATAATTACCCTGGAACAGAAGATGAAGTCAAAAATGAAGCCAAGGAGAAATTTTTCGGAACAGATTGCAACAGATAGATGCACCGAAAATTCAATTTATACACAGGTCACCCCAATCATGAACCAGACAGTCCTTTCACTACAGTAGAATTTTGTGTGGCCTTGAGCAACGTTACTGGCAATACGGCTCCTGGAAAGGACCAAATCAACAAAAACATTCTTCGCAACCCTGATGGTTTGGTTTCAGGTCCAATGTCTCTGCCCAAGACGTCCTTCTACAACTTAAAGAAGAAGTAATTGACCAATTAAACACATGCAGCCAGTGATCTAACCTCGCGCTTGATGGGAAAGAGGCTTTCGATAAGCTCTCCCTTGAGAGCATTATTCATCATCTAAATGTTTACAACTGTGGCGAGAAACTATATCACTATGTTCGAAATTTCCTCACCGCCAGGACTACAACAGTTGAACTGGGAAATCTTCGCTCAGAAAAATTAACGCTGTCGTCAAAAGGGACCCCACAGGGCTCTGTTATATCACCAATGCTCTTCAACGTAGCCATGAGCTCGCTGCCTAACCTACTAAAACGAGTAAAAGACATCAAGCATGCACTTCATGCCGATGACCTCACAATCTGGACAACAGATGGATCTACCGGAACTCAACAGGATCAACTACAAGAAGGGGTGCAAGTGACTGAACAATACCTTGCAACATGTGGTCTCTCGTGCGGACCAGAGGAGTCGGAACTCCTGGTTTTACGGAAACGCACGCGAGGCCGCTCGCCACAGGAAATTCTGGATTTTGAAGTGACTCTTGGAAAAATTAGTGTTCCCAAAGTCTCTACACTACGCATTCTTGGCAGTTTTATTCAAAAAACTGGAACCGGTGGAGTGGAGCTAGAAAAACTACAACGAACAGTTCAACAAGTAACGCATCCTATCAAGCGAGTTGCCAGCAAACGCCATCGACTCAAAGAGGAGGACTGCATTGCTATGATCCAAGCGTTACTTGCAAGCACCATAACATACGGAACTCCGTACGTGGATATGAAGAAGAGTCAGCGTAACAAGGTGCACATCCTCATTTGCAAAATCTATAAAATATCCTTAGGTCTTTCACCCACCACGTTCACGACAAACCTCCTAAATATGGGGGTTCATAATACCTGGGAAGAGTTAATTGAAGTCCAAATGGTAAACCAACTAGAAAGATTGAAACTTACAAAAAATGGGACAAGCACTTTCAAACAACCTTGGCTATGCAGTCGAAAAAGAAGCCCACCTGCCCCGGTCTATTCCCTATGAAATCAAGGACAAAATATTTGTATGCCAAATACCAAGGAACATGAACCAGGAACATGACAACGGACGAAGACATGCATTAGCACAGTTGTTACAGCAGAGGCTAGCGAAATATAGCAACAATAAGAGCATACGATACACAGACGCCGCTAAATACCGGAAAACAAACAGATATGTAGCCTGTGAGGTTTATGAAAAGGTACAGAGCTCGCTGACGCTTCCACATATGTCAATGATGCAACCAACGTGGAGGAACTGGGCATTGCGTTAGCAATAAGTTCAAGCTCTTTGTCGTTAACAATCGTGACGGATTTGCAAGAAGCGTGTCGAAGACTTAAAAAGGGATCAAGTGGCAAAGCAGCCCTTCAAATCTTCCTGAAGAGCGCCTTCGAAGACGCAAGTATCTTCTGGACACCGGGGCACGAATCCCTAGCGGGGAACCGAGTGGCAGATGCCGCAGCCCTGGAACATTTACACTGGGCTTCTCCACAGTTACACTCGGACTCCGGAAGTGAAGAGAAGCCCTTACCGAGAAGATACTTCGACATACTTGCGCACTACACTGGAAGCAATGACGCCACAATCCACCTGCTAACAAGAAAGAGAGCAAAAAGTTAAAGGATGGGACAGGGAGGTCCACTTAGAAGAACTGGTTTGCAACCCTTTTCAGGGATGGGGAAATAAGCGTCGGAAAAAAGATAGAGATGGAGACATATAAAATAAATTAGGAAAAAACACATGGAGGGCGTTCCGAACCCAGTCATTAGGTGAGGCCGGTTGAACGCAAGAAGCGCCGGAGCGCCAATGCAGTCTTCTTCTAGGACACAAAGTCCTGTCGGCAGTGCAGTATTTTTTGTTCCGAAAGGGTCGGGTTGTCCAGTTCGTCTAGTGCGTTGCAGAGTCACTGTCTCCGCGAGCAGTATTGCGGGCATACGCACAGAATATACCAAGTTCTTTTGTCACTGCCGCAATGGTCACATGCAGCAGTGTCGGCCATTCCTATGCGGAAGGCGTACGCATTGGTGAATGCGACACCCAAGCATAACCTGCACAGCACAGTAGCGTCTCGTCGGCGAAGTTCTGGAGGAATTTGAAGACTGAGAGTTGGGTCTGAAGTTCATAATCGTGCGTGGATGAAATGTGGCTCGCTCCATTGCGAGGTGTCCACTTGCGAGCAAGCATGCGGAGTTTCTCTGGAGAGCGGAATTGATATTTGCTTGCTTTCAGCATGGGCAGAACGGGCAGCTCGATCGGCCCGTTCGTTGCCAATTATTTTACAATGACATGGAAGCCATTGAAATGCTATTTCATGTCCTTTCCGAATTAAATGCTGAGCCTCTTCTGCAATCTCGACCACCAGTTGTTCGTAAAGGCCGCGGCGTAAAGGTGATAGTAGGTTTGAGTAGAGAGCAAGCGGTGACTTGGACTAGGCTACAGGCAGGCACCTTTTCACGCGGTGCACTACTTCACGCAATGTATCCCAGCAACTAAAGCAGGAACTGTCACAACTACCCGGACTCTGCAAACACCGTGACAGCCATGGTATGGGGCTGTCGAAACAATCAGAGTTTGCCGCCATTGGACAAACACAGTGCACAAGTAAATCCACAAGACCAGTGGGAGGCATTTCTGACGTCGGTAATAGCCGAGAACCAGCTCCGGCTACTGGAAAGGGCTCGGGCATCGGCGGCTAACCATGGTGACCTGGAATGAGGAAGTCGCCCATGTCTGGGCGAAGAGAACGCGCACTTGGTCGCAAATAAAGTTTATTTCTCCATCTTAGCAAGAATGTTTTGTCACAATTCTATATAGGGTATACGAAAAAGATAAAGTATGTATCGGTGAATCTCTTGATGGCCAATCGCCACGTCCGGGACACTCGAAATGAAATGACCCGTATATATTTGAGCCCCTTCGTTATGATTTTACGTTATTTTACATGTTTCGTCGTTTTATTACATTACCCTCTTTGCTAAATAACTTTGATGCTCTAGGTACCGACCAGTGCGGACGCGCGAAGATCAGCTCCTTCTTTCAAGAATACTTTCCTGTGGTATTCACGAATTCGTCTCCACGTTTTCAGTCCCGTCGTGTGCCTAAGTTCTCAAGAAATCAGCAGATACAACTTTTGTGCTAGTGAGTGGACTTTAAACCGTTTTTGGGGCATTTTTACACGGCAACGCCACCGGGAAATTTAAGCCTAACAACCAAGGAGGCAATTGTCGCCGATGCGCCGACCCGGCGCCAACGTGACTCAGCGCTCTGCGCGTTCCAGAACCTGCAAATGAGAATGGAATACCAAGTAGATAGAGAGGACATCTCTCCAGAGAATTGCACGGAAGACATGGGTTGGAAGGAAGCCGAAACGAGGCACTCAAAGAATAAGCAAGCCGTGGTTAGCGTTCCTCCTGCCAAGGGTACGACCAAGGCTGGCGTTGCGGGAGACGCTCGAGCCAGTCGTAGTAGGTATGATACCAAGTATACAATCGTGCGAGCTGGACGCATGCCACCGCTACCTAAGGACTTCAGCAAAATTGTGCTACGACCGCGTGGAGGAATGAATATCTCGAGAATTGGCACAGGAGCCGTGGCAGACGCGATAGTATTGGCGTCCGGCATCAAAGAGGAGGAGGCCATGCTGTTCCAACTGTTCATATGTTCCAACTTGCAGCAGAACATTATGGTGGCAAGCACTCCAGACCAAGACAGAGCTTCAAGATACCTCAAGGTCAAGCAAATTGACAGTGGAGGCAAAGTTTTCGAGGTTAGCGCGTACGCCACGGCACCTCACGATACTTGTAAAGGAGTGATTCGTGGGATCCCCGTAAGCGATACTCAGGACATTTTAACCCGAAAGATTGTGAACGCGAACAACCCGCTCGCGCTGCAGGCCAAGTGAATCAAGGACGCCGGGACAATCATCATAGCGTTCGAAGGACACAAGGTGCCCAGATTCGTGAGATATGGGCTTTCACTTTTGCAGTGCTCCCTTTATCGCAAGAACATCGATATTTGTTACGTCTGTGGAAAGCTGAGACATCGGTCTGACGTCTGTCCGAACCCAGCTGAAATCATCTGCAGAGGCTGCGAGATCAAGAACCCAGATAGCCTGCACCAGTGCAACCCAAGATGCAGGCTGTGCGATGGTCGCCATCCCACGGCAGACAAGGAGTGCAAGAACAGGTTCTTAGTGCCATACGTCGTCAGACGCAGATGTTGGGAAAGATCGCGAGCAGCCGCAGAAGCCCGGGACGCATTAATCACATCAATTCCAGACATCAACGACAAGCAGCTTATTCCAGCCAACGGGACCCAGAGCATCCAGACTACTCAAGAACAGGAAAGGCGGCCCCACTCCAGGGAGAGGTCGCATTCCAGAAGAGGTTCTAGACCCAAGGCCCACTCCCAATCACGGGGGCGCTCGAGTTCTCAAGGTCACCATCAGGGTCGGGATCAGCCTGGGCGGCACACGAATGGCCAGCTGCATGGCGTTCAGTTCGAGATCACGGCTTCACACCCGGGGAGGACGCCTGCAGTTACATCGAAAGGCAGCTGGGCTGAGCGAGTGCGCAACGGCGCGGCATAGGTGATGACAGGCAAGTTGCCAGAGCATGATAGAATTGCACAGCTAGAGCAAGAAAACGCGAGACTTACAAAATCGAATTGGAAGTTATCAGCTGGGTTAAAGGAAATAAAAATTCTTCTCACTAAGCTAACCAGCGCGCCGTCTTCACAGCCAATGCCTCAGCCAGTTGATGTCCCTGTGGCTGAAAACGTGGGGCACTCGAGAACCACAAAAAAGAGGGCAGTCACGGCAGAACACGTGGAAGCCAACCAAACGACCATATCAGATATGAAAGAGGTCTTTGACAGCTCAGCAAAGTAGTAGCCAATCTTAGAGAGCAGATGGGTAGGCTACAGTCAAGCGTGGCGGCACTGGAAGAGCATATGACTTTGCGCATTACAAAGGTCGAAGCATATCTGCACAATACAGCAATGCCTCTTCATGCACCGAACTCACCTCTTCGGCCACCAATACTAGTGGTATTAAACTTGTCGAAAGGTGCAGCATCAGGCTCTGGCCGTCCATATAATAACCATGATGGCAGCGCTACGTGAAGCATTTCGTATCTGGCAATGGAACTGTAGAGGTTACCTTAAAAAGAAGGCAGCCCTACAGCAGTATATCAGGAGCAGCCAAGAAAAGCCTCATATTATATTACTACAAGAGACCCTTTCACCGGAAGCAACGTTGCGTGGATTCCGGCCTGTAATAGGGGATACTGAAGGGAGTGGAGTCTGCACCTTCGTATGCAACAAACTAACGCACGTAACCCACGACCTCAAGATAGAAGCAGGCTGGTTGGAACACGTCATGGTAGAGATCGTGCCAGGTACCAGCAACCGTCAGAGCATTTTCATTCTTAATATATACAGCAGTCCAAAAGAACAAAAGCAAAGGTTCAAGGCTGTTCTAAAGAAAGTTGTTATTATTGCCGGGGAATGTCCACTCGTCATAGCAGGTGATATCAACGCCCCTCATACATGGGGTTACAAGTACAACACTGGAAAATGAAATCGACTTTGGCAAAGTGCCAGTGAACTTGATCTCACCCTAATCACAGACCCCAGTCTACCAACAAGGCTTGGTACGTCTTGCTGCAGGGATTCCACCCCAGACCTTACATTTGTAAGGAACATCAAGAAGGTCCAGTGGATGAACCTTGCTGTAGGCCTAGGAAGTGACCACTGCATTCTTGCCACTACCTTCTCCGTGGAGCGTAAAAAAGCAGAGAGAATTCCACTTCAAAGACTGGGAGATGAGGATGGAAAGGAAACAAAATGGTCACAGACAAGGGTTGGAGCAGTGGGTCAAGCAGATTAAATATGACATCAAATCCGTCTCCTCCACCATTACAACAGATTTTCCGGTTGAAATAATGGATAGCCGCCTCGCTCATCTTCTTGAGGCAAAGCAAGCTCTACTGAACCGTTGGAAGGGTCAGCCCCTGAACCGAAGACTGAGGAAGAAGATAGCGGAGGTAAACAGATCAGTTGAGGAAAATTGTCGCGCACCGTCCAGGCAGCAATGGGACGAAATCTGCAACTCCATCGATGGTCACATGCGCAATGGCAAGACATGGAATATGTTAAAGCATATCCTCAACGAAAACACCACCAAAACAAATCAAAAGCCTGTTATCGCTCGAATTTTGCATAAAGAGATAGGGCGCACTACAGAACAGCAAGTTGTGCAGCGGCTCGTGCATAAGTACCTCCCAATCAAAAGAGGATTGGCACCACCAAGTAGACAGTACCAGGGCAGGCCCAATCCTGGTCTTGAGGGCGACTTTAACATCGAGAAGATCAGAAGAGCTTTGCATGATCTCAACGGCAGGTCGGCCCCTGGCCCGGACGGTATATCAAACAAGGCCCTTCGTAACCTTGATAATGATTCAATTGAAACCCTGAAAGATATGATCAATGCAGCATAGAAAGAAGGCGGGGTGCCAGAGCAGTGCAAGCTGGTCAGGACGATCCTTATTTCTAAGCCAGGAAAGCCCCCTAACTTGGACAACATGGGGCCAATATCCTTGACATCATGTATCGGCAAGGTTGCAGAACATGCCATACTGCACAGGATAAACAAGTACTTGGAAGATAACGACATATATACACACAATATGGTTGGATTCAGGGCAGGGCTATCCACACAAGATGCATTGAAGCTTACCAAACACCAGGTCATCGACAACAAAACAAGAGACGTGAGAGCCATTCTGTGCCTTGGTCTAGAAACAGCGTTTGACTACATCCACGACGCATTCATACGCGAAGCAATTTCCAAGCTTGGTCTGAGGAAAGCCTTCTATGACTACGTATGGTCCTTTCTAACAGATCGGAAAGCCGTGATGAAGATTGCAGATATCGAGACCGCAGCAATCAAACTAGAAGCAAAGGGCACGCCGCACGGGGCAGTGATTTCACCAATGCTGTTCAACATAGCCATGATTGGACTGTCAAAAAAATTATCGAGCATTGAAGGATTAAAGCACAGCATCTACGCAGATGAAATTGCCATCTGGTGTACCAGTGGAAGCGAGGGGCAGATTGAGAGCGCCCTGCAAGAGGCGATTGACACCGTAGAAGAGTACCTTCGTCCTTTTGGGCTCAAGTGCTCCTCGAGTAAGTAAGCACTTTTACTGTATCGGACTGCACGCCGGGGACCGAAGCCCACGGGATGGAAGCCGTTAAACCAAATAGGCATCCACCTCCGTACAAATCAAGGGGATTTCATCCAGAGGGTCGACTCCATCAAAGTCCTGGGCATGCTGATAGAGTCTACCGGCGCCAACAGCAAATATATAGCCAAGTTGACTTGGAAAACAGACAGTGCGGTGCACCTCATATGCAGAGTGGCCAACGAAAGAAATGGGATAAAGGAAGACAACCTCATGAGGTTGATGCATGTGTTTGTTCTAAGCCACTTCACGTACGAGGCACAATGCACAACTGGTAAAGCGCAGAGTCCGAGACACTGAATATGCTCCTCAGGAAAGTTATCAAGAAGGTCCTGGGCCTACCCATACATACCAGCACCGAGCATCTGCTTGAGCTTAGCATTCACAACACACTCGAAGAAATAGCAGAAGCCCAAGAGAGAGCACAGTTTGCAAGGTTATCTACAACAAGGTCGGGGAGAATTATCGTGCGGGAGCTGGGCCAACACCCAATGGCAATCAGGCACAATTACAATCATATCCCCTACAACATCAGAGAGAATATCACGGTGTCTTCTATACCAAGAAACATGCATCCAGAACACAACGTCGGAAGAAGAGTAGCGACGGCCAGGACTATACTTCGTCAAGTCTCAAACGAGGAACGAGGGGTGTATTTGTTGACGCGGCTTCCTACGCCAATGGGAAAGCGTTTGTGGCAGTGGTGGTCGATGGGGCTGGCCATGTCGTCAACTCAGTGACAGTCAGGACGAAAGACCCAATCATTGCGGAACAGGTGGCCATCGTCTTAGCACTCAAGATGGATAACATTGAAGTCGTCTACAGTGATTCCATGGCAGCACTACGGGCGTTCGCCAAGCGGACGGTCTCTGAACAAACGCTGAGAATACTGCAAAGCAAGAACATAGCGCATCATCTTATGAGTTGGTTCCCAGCTCACCTTGGTCAAATCAACGATTCCCCTCCCAATCTCAATGAAGCAGCACACGAGGCGGCGCGAGAACTCTCCAACCGCGCCTCCCCGGGGATGCGTTCTACCAGTGAAGGGGATAACCAGGAAATTCTTACAACATATAACGAGCTCACTAAAGATCTCTACCTGTCTAGAAGGATTTTCCCTCCACCTAACACAAATCTAACCCGGCCCCAAGCACTTACATTAAGGCTTTTGCAAACGCGAATGTACTCTACTTTGAAAATGTTACACATCATGTACCCTGACCTATAGCCAAATAATCTTTGTCCACATTGTGGGGAAATAGCAACATTAGAACACATCCTTTGGCAGTGCACTACATTCGCTCATATATCGAACATCACCTCTGCCAGATGGGAGGCGGCAATCCGCAGCTCATCCTTGGCAGATCAGCTCTGGGCTGTCCACGAAGCCCGCGATAGAGTGTACTAGAAGCTTTTGAGTGGCGCGAGCAGCTGCCTGGGAGCAGCCGTTTTGGAGTGGAATGATGCGGTGGCGCTGGCGTCGACCAATCTTCCCGGGAGGATGGCTGCCAGGCGTTCCGCATACGTGTTGGTACCTCTCTGTCGCGCCTAGTATGAAGATGATCTCCCTCTTTTTTTTCTTATTCACATACCTCCCCTTTTTCGCGCAATTAAAGGTAATTTGACATTATTGTTATTGAAGTTGCTGCTTACCGCACTGCAGCACAAAGCAGCATAGCACATTGTACAATATAACGAGCGCGTTTTTTCTTGAATTTTTAAATTGTACACATTTTAGACGGGAAACCAGCTGGCCGGTACACACCGGAAGCGCCCCCCCCCCCAAAAAAAGGAATATGGAGTGGGCGAGGCGGCAGCGTGCCTGCAACTATGCTGAACAAGCACGTCTTTTTCCTTGTGCAGATGCTGGTCGCCATTTCGTCCAGCCCTATGCCGGCACCCGATCAGGATTTCTGCCCAGCCGACGTTTCTCGTGCCCTATCTGGCGAAGTACACGGAAATTCAACATTCATGAACTACTGCAGTTTCATCGAACAACCAGGCGCCTCGTGTGCACTTGCGAGCCATGCCTTCACCTCCTTTCACGTGACGTCATCCGGCCCAGGACTTATATACTTGCCGCCACCCCTGTGCATCTTCAGTGGGCGAGGCGGCAGCGTGCCTGCAACTATGCTGAACAAGCACGTCTTTTTCCTTGTGCAGATGCTGGTCGCCATTTCGTCCAGCCCTATGCCGGCACCCGATCAGGATTTCTGCCCAGCCGACGTTTCTCGTGCCCTATCTGGCGAAGTACACGGAAATTCAACATTCATGAACTACTGCAGTTTCATCGAACAACCAGGCGCCTCGTGTGCACTTGCGAGCCATGCCTTCACCTCCTTTCACGTGACGTCATCCGGCCCAGGACTTATATACTTGCCGCCACCCCTGTGCATCTTCAGTGGGCGAGGCGGCAGCGTGCCTGCAACTATGCTGAACAAGCACGTCTTTTTCCTTGTGCAGATGCTGGTCGCCATTTCGTCCAGCCCTATGCCGGCACCCGATCAGGATTTCTGCCCAGCCGACGTTTCTCGTGCCCTATCTGGCGAAGTACACGGAAATTCAACATTCATGAACTACTGCAGTTTCATCGAACAACCAGGCGCCTCGTGTGCACTTGCGAGCCATGCCTTCACCTCCTTTCACGTGACGTCATCCGGCCCAGGACTTATATACTTGCCGCCACCCCTGTGCATCTTCAGTGGGCGAGGCGGCAGCGTGCCTGCAACTATGCTGAACAAGCACGTCTTTTTCCTTGTGCAGGTCAGTTACCTTAGCGGTGCTAAATGTTTTCGAAGCAATGATCCTTTTCTTGTCCTGCTGCCTTGCCCACAGAAGCGAAAATGTGCATTTTGTAGTCTACTATGTTCGTTAAGTTCTTTCTTTTTTGATGTGCTATTACTGTGCGGTGACGTTGAGCAAAACCCAGGGCCTAATGATGATAAGGTATCACGCCAACTGCGCAGCTCAAAAGTAGACTCTGAAAGTGATCATGAATTACTACTTCACGTTCTTGAAGGCCAAAAGGAAATAATTCGCCGTATGAACGATTATAGCACGGCGCAGACTTCTTTACAGGACACCTTAGTTCAGCTCAAAGACAGGCTAGATTCCTTGGAGGCATCGGTCATACCGATTGCCAATGCTCAGGAGCAATTTGCTTCTATGAAATCCCACATGCAGAGCATAGATAAAAGCATTGCCTCTATTGCTGATAAAGTTGACGATCTCGAAAATCGCAGCAGGCGCAATAACATTATTATTCACGGTTTTCGTGAACCCGCAGATGAAACATTGTCATCTCTGTGTGAATGTGTTTCTAGGGATTTTTTTCAAGAAAAGCTTCAGCTTTCTATAAATGGTATGGAAAGATGTCACCGGATTGGATCAAAACGCCCAAACAAAACGAGACCAATCGTTATTAAATTACTTGATTATAGAGAAAAACAATCAATTCTAAAGAACTGTGGCAAACTAAAAAATTCTGGTATGTATGTGACCGAAGATTACTCAGAAAAAGTACGGAACATAAGAAAAAGGTTGTGGGATTGTACCAGTGTACACAGAGAACGCGGGGATCGGGTTAAACTTTCCTTCGACAAGGTGTCTGTCAATGGAACTCTGTATACCTGGGATGAAGCATCTAACGATAAGGTTGCAGTTTCTAGAAACGCAAAACAATGACCCCAGCACCCTCCCTTTTCGTTGAAACTGCTCAACGCAAACTGTCGAAGTATTGTGCGCAAGGGCCTCGATTTAGAGCACTTAACTTCAATTCACGATCCTGGCGTAATCGCCTTAACCGAAACATGGCTTCACAACGGTGTCTTCGATAGCGAATTCACGCCCCCTCAGTTTTGCGCTCATAGGAGAGATAGGAATTTCAGGGGTGGGGGAGTGGCACTTCTGTTTCGAAAAGGCTTAAAAGTAGTACGCTTGTCCGAGCCACCTGGAGCTGAAGCTATGTTCTGCAAATTGTTTTTTGAAAACGAATGCCTAGTAATTGGAGTAGTTTACAGACCACCCGGCGAAGATGTAAAAGTCCTGGAAGAGCTGAAAGCATTTATAGCTTCCCTTATATCGCAAAACACAAAGCTCATTCTTTGCGGTGATTTTAATTTACCGGGAATCGACTGGAATACATTTTCAGCTACTAATAATGATATAGTGTGTGGTGAAGAACTTATCGACATTGCGTTTCGCTTTGATCTAAGACAAATAGTTAAGGATTGTACACGTGTTCACGGTGAGTCTAAATCCATTCTGGATCTCGTTTTTTGTCCGAAGCAACATTCCGGGAACTATTGAGTGTGATGTAGTTGATGGCATCTCCGACCATCATGCGGTGCTTGTACAGTTTCCTTCTTTAAAGGCGACGAAACATGTTAAGGTTATAAGTTTTCATGACTTTGCAAGAGCTGACGATGTATCTATTTTGGATATGTTGGAATCATCTTTCGACGATTTCTTTCGCAGTGTTCACACATGTGATGTTAACGCTTTGTGGGTAAAATTTAGAAACATGGTCCATGCTTGCATACAACTTTTTGTACCCCTTAGAACTAAAAAAACTAACGTATCCAATCCTTGGATTACACGGGACATTATTCATTTAAAAAGGAAGGTTAAGCGTTTGAAGAAAGCCAAAAAAAAGCTCCACCATAACACAAATATTCATAATCAAATCTTAAGCGTATCTAAAGAACTTAAAATTAAGATGCGAGAAGAGAAACATAATTTTTACAATGTTAGGCTGAGTAAAATGATAAAAGAGTCCCCCGCCTCTTTTTGGAGGTTCATAAAACCGGTGATCTCAAACTGTGATACCTTCATTGTAAATAATGCTTCTACCTCTGATGCTACTGTAATTGCCAGTGAATTTAATGATTACTTCAAATCTGTATTTGTCACAGATGATGGAAGCTCCCCTCTTTATAATAAATTTAGTGATCTGCCCCCTATAGAAAATTTAGATGTATCAGAATCTGGGGTACTTAATTTATTGTTAGACCTGAATATAAAAAAAAGTCCTGGTCCAGATAAAATACCCAATGCGTTTTTAAAGCGGTACGCGTTATGGTGCGCCAAGTATCTTACATTAATTTATAACTTATCTCTGTCCACTGGTCTTTTACCTGATGACTGGAAGACGTCGATAGTTAAACCCCTACATAAGCAAGGCGATAAACACCTGATAGCCAATTACAGACCAATAGCCCTCACCTGTACATGCTGTAAACTATTGGAGCACGTAATTTACAAGCATGTTATGAAATTCTTGGAAGCCAACTCAGTTTTATCACCTGCACAGCATGGTTTCAGGCATGGGTTCTCTACCGTCACACAACTAGTTGAGGTAATTCATGACTTTGCTTCGGCGATCAACAATCACACTCAAATTGACGCTATTTTTCTGGATTTCACCAAGGCGTTCGATAAACTGTCGCACCCAAAACTACTACTTAAAGTTTCGCACATCTTAAAGAATAGTACAATTTGTAACTGGATAGAGTCTTACTTAACTTCTAGAAAACAGTGTGTCTCGTTTAATCAAGCTACTTCAACCATGCTTCCGGTTTCTTCGGGAGTACCCCAAGGATCGGTGTTAGGACCATTATTATTCTTACTCTACATCAATGATATTGCTGACAATTGTAATGTAAAAATTAGGTTGTACGCGGACGACTGTGTAATTTACTCCGTTATTAACTCTATTAATGATCAACTGCAACTGAACAGGGAACTTCATCAGCTTTTTCAATGGTGCAATACATGGCAAATGTCAGTAAATCTTAAGAAAAGTGTTGTCATGTCTATCGCAAATAAAACACATATACACTCATTTGACTACACAATTGGCGGTACCATCCTATCTCGCGTCGAGCACTACAAGTACCTTGGTCTTCACATTCGTAGCGACCTGCGCTGGAATGATCATATAACAGAGATCACTAACAAAGGAATGTCGAAACTGCATTACTTAAAACGCTCCCTTCGTCATTCTTCTTGTGATACTAAGCTTATAGCATTTAAAACACTTGTCTTACCTATTCTAGAATACGCTAATATTGTTTGGGACCCCTTTACACAATCTAATATTAATAAGCTAGAAAGAGTCCAAAACAAAGCCGTAAGATTTATTTTCAATCGCTACGATAGGGTCTCGGTCTCAGGCTTAGTGGCTAAGGCTAATCTGAAGCACACTTCGGCGAGGAATAAAATCGCACGATTACGTTTTATGTTTAAAATAGTTAAAGGTCATCTCAACGGCAGTATATCCAATTATGTGCATTTTTCAACAGGTTATGATACCAGAATGCGACATTGTTTTTCAATCACTCCATATCAAACGGCTAATAATGTTTTTAAGTATTCTTTTTTTCCGCGAACGATCGATGAGTGGAACGCCCTGGATGCACCCACCGTTGAGGCCAACAGTGTGGAATTGTTCGATTCATTGCTTGCCGGTTGATTGTGTGCAGTTCCTTTCTTATGCATTGCTTGCCTTTCGCCTTATATTTCGGCCTGAATGGGTGTCCGTTTTCATTTTTGTTTCTGGTTTTTTCTTTATACATTGTGCGCCTGTTTACATTGTGCGCCTGCACATTACACATTGTGCGCCTGTTTTGTTTAACTAATTGTGTTGGTTCTTTGCTATGTATTGTCTTCATTTTTTATTGTAACCCCACTCTGCGGCGACTCCACCAGGAGTTAGCAGTATTGTCAAATAAAAATAAATACAAAATATGGTGCACACAAAACGAACAACTCTTGGTCCATTCCACGTAAAACACCGAAGCTGGACTCAAATAAAAGGCTCATTGCTTGTGGCTGCGTGCACACACGACAAAAAAAGTAAGATTTATTGATATTATTTGAAGACCAGCAGAGTTTTTCCAAACCTTCCTTTGGTTTTGATATATGGGAATAGATTCATTGTTGTAGGACCCACAGAAATGGAAATACGTAATACTGCAGAAGAATGTCTTAGGTGAAACATAGTAGTGAAAGATTTTGAGAGTTTAAAAAAGGCAACAACACTGCAAAGCAGAGTCGTAACTAATGTTAATCATGATTGATAACATAAAATTGCAAGGTTTACGTATTTATAAAAAAATACATTTGCAATTAGGTAAATTGCAAAAAACGTAAAATATAGAGTCAGGATACAAAAGATAACAGAAAGCAAAGCAAACAGAACGACAGAGTTAAGGTTGTCTTTCCAAAATGCATTAAAAAAAGATGTCATGGTCGAAAGATCGTTTGAAGGGACACTGAAATGCAACAATGAATTGGCTTAGATCGATGAATTATGCACCGAGATCCCTAATGCTGCTAAATTTACCATCACAGGTTTAATACAAAAAGATTCAAGATCAAAGATTTATTTTGAGATTTCGCGTCATTATTTGCACGTTCTCTCGCTTACAAGCCTCTTCTAGGAAAAATTGTTTTCTTCTTGGTGTGCCGTCAAAAAATTAAAAGTGTAAGAAAATATGCACGAAAATGACATCCTTTCTACGCCACTGTAGCAATGTATAGCCTACTCAAGTTTACGTGCTGCTGTGTGATTTTGAGACTGTAGAAGATTTCTCATCTTGACTTCATTTGCGCGTGTAGACCATGGGTAAGGTCCGATGGTGGCAAAAATGAAGTTTCTGCTGCTCCACAACAGCGTGGAACACTTGCAACAAGCTGCAGAGCATCTGAGGCTTCTCGAACAGTTACTAAACTGGACTTGCAGATTAGTTTCTCTTGCACAAATGCTTCACATTGCACGATTCCATTGTCTGCACAGGTGAAGTATACGGCTCGTTGAATGCAAAGTTCACGAGCGCTAGGATTCAGTGAGCACGCTACGTACGACACGCTGGCAAATCTAGGAAATTCGTGCAGCGCCCATGACTTTGATGGTAGGACAAGACCACGAAGGTCACCGAGAGTGACAACCGCGTCAGACAAGGGACTTGAGCTTGCCTCGTCAGCTTCGTCGCCATCTGCAGAAGTTGCACCGTTGGTATCCACAAGGAGCGGTGCAGGAGTGCTAATGCGTCGCCGTTTTCTCTTGTCATTCTCAGCCGGCACACACTGATGACGCCGCTTTGTTTGGGTCCGCGGAGCCGGAGTTTTGAGCGTCAAATATGCAGGCAGGTTGGGCAAGATCGTCGGGACTGCATCAGGGGCAAGTGTCGGCGTTCCCCTAAGAATTCGGACTTGAATACCATTGATAACATGTACGTAGTCTCTCACAATGAAATGCGGTTTGAAATGTAACTCGCACACAGCACAATCGGCGTCAAGCGGCTTGTCAAGGCGATGGAGGTTCCGCTCCCAAAGAAGTCGTCGTTCTTCGTCTTTCGGGGCCTTAAAAAGCGATAACTTCCGTTTTTATTGCACACGCGGATATCCAGTTGTGCAACCTGGCGCGTAACAATGGTTTACCAAGTGGGAAGATTGGGCGATGGCAGTGCCGCCGCTACTTTCGCCACAAGTTGGGGATGGAGAAAGCAAGGGGAAAGTGTTTCGGTCGCGCCACTCAAAAGTTCTAGTACACTTTACCCGCGAGGCGGCTGAGGAGCTTGGCATCTCAGTCCCCACGTGGGAGCTGCCCGCAACACAGTGATCTGTGTTTTGGAGGACCAAATAGAAGTTTATCCAATCCAATCCAATCAATAACTTTGTAGTCGGTTACAACCTAAAAATAAATACGCGCTCCATACCCAGTATTGCAGCGCTCCAGTGATTCACCTGTTTGAGCCATAAACACCTTTTCTCCGACAATGCAAATAATACTCATATTACGAATTAAAAGTTCGTCATTTTTTGTTAAAACGCCCTGTTCGGCTGATCAGGGGGGGGGGGAGTTTTTCTTAAAATTTGCCAAAAAGTAAAAATTTTTGTATGAGAACTATCGAAGTGAACACGTGTCTGTCAGGCCAAGTCATATGTCTGAAGTAAAGGTCCTCATTTCACGTAAATAAGTACTCACATAGAGCGGGTATTGCGGTTACTTCAACGCAGATTCGGCAACAAAGGTGGTGACGCCCAAGGGGCGACTCTCAGCTCTCCCTTAGTAGAGTACCGAGTGCTCTAAATCGTTAAGCACTTTTTCCAAACACAGTGTTTCAGCATTTGTTAGGGACGGCCTTAAGCTCTCCCGTAGTAGAGAGTACCCTGTACTCTAAATTGTTACCCACTAGTTGTAACCCCCCCCCCCCCCGTCAGCGTTTCCTTCACTGGCAATAGGCTTTTAGTGTGCTTTTATATGGGACGGCTCACCGCTCTCCCATAGTTCAGTACGAAGCACTCGAAATCATGGAACACTTTTTCTAAACACACGCCCACATACGGGATTTTCTCCCATAGTACAGTACCAAGTACGGTAGATCATTACCCACTTCTTCTAAACGCCCTGTTGTCAACAGGACCTCATCGAGTGCGAGGCCTACGGGACAGCTTTACGCTCACCCATAGTATAGTGCCAAGTGCTCTAAATCATTACCACTCTTACGGAACACACATTTATAAAGATTATGTCTGGGTAGACCGTTGCGGGCGGAGCTTACATTTACTCTTAGGCTGGAACGGACTGTAGGGGCCTATAAAGTATTTTTAAATAAACAAATAAATTACACCTTAGTGAATTCTGGGGGCCTGAGGAAAAAAGTAGTGAGCCAGAGAAAAAATATTCCTCTGGCTCACACTACTCCTAAGCGTCCTCTACCTTGTGCAGACCCTTACTATACTCCTTTCTTTCACCTCCTTTCTCTTAGCATATTTATATAAGAAGAAAAAGAAAAAGAAGAAAAAAAGAAGGAAAAAAAGAAAAAGAAGAAGAAAAAAAGAAGATAAAAGAAAAAGAGGAGAAAAAAGAAAAAGAAGGGGAAAAAAGAAGAAGAAAAAGAAAAAAAGAAGAAGAAGAAGAAGAAGAAGAAGAAGAAGAAGAAAAAGAAGAAGAAGAAGAAGAAGAAGAAGAAGAAGAAGAAGAAGAAGAAGAAGAAGAAGAAGAAGAAGAAGAAGAAGAAGAAGAAGAAGAAGAAGAAGAAGAAGGAGGAGAAGAAGAAGAAGAAGAAGAAGAAGAAGGAGGAGGAGGAGGAGGAGGAGGAGGAGGAGGAGGAGGAGGGGGAGGAGGA
Organism: Rhipicephalus microplus; assembly: GCF_043290135.1. NCBI lineage: Eukaryota > Metazoa > Arthropoda > Arachnida > Ixodida > Ixodidae > Rhipicephalus > Rhipicephalus microplus. Next base: position 47,792,821 of record NC_134706.1, read on the forward strand.
GAGATTAAGCTGAAGGAAAAAGTCAAATATCTCTGCTACCTCACAGCAGAGCCTGGTGCGTAAATTTCGAGCCATGACAAAAAATTTCTGACCACATTTTCCCATATATTTTTCATGGCTTTTTCTTGAAATCCTGATCTTTTCCTAGAATTTCGTTGTCCATAACTTACATGTAAATATAATGACATGTAAATGTAATGAATTAAATATACAAGTAATGACAAAAGAACAGCACGAGTGAATTTGGCGTGTGATTTCGGAGACGTGTGAATTTGGCTTCAAGAAACTTCGAAAGACCCAACCTTTTAGTACTGATAAAACATTCTAAGTTCAGTAAAGACTTACACAATTTCAAGAGCCCCTCTTCCTGTGTTGTTGACGCAACAATAGGTAAACGTGAGATGCTTGCATTATTTTAAATAATACTTCGCAATGATCCTCGGCTTCCCCTACCTGTAAAAAGCATTAGGCACAGTCATTTTAACCTAAGTTACTTTTGACTTCAATAGTTTAGACGTTTCATAAGTGCATAAAAGGTGAAATAGCAGTATACCTTTGTATAACAAGCGTTAATGTTATGACATTACACTCGAAGTACCAGTTACACAATGCGTTTTTATAGCTGCGCCTGTGATTTACGCATAACCCCGAAACACCTCATTTATTTCTCGCAGCGTGACAGTGAACAATCTTCTGTGGAAGCTGATTCCAGTGAGAAATTTTGTGTGTAACTAGCAAGTGTTAGTAAATGTTTATTCTGCAATAAGTTTCTCTCAATGTTAGAGAGTAGTCACTTCTGTGAGATAAGACACAGGGAGGTAAAAGGAAAGAACCTCTATTTACCAAGCAGTTGAAATTCTTAAAAGCACTTTTAATCTCGTAGTTTTTTTCTGTGCCTGCCACATTTTTTAGGGACCAAAGCACTCGGCTGCTCATCCGCAAGTTGAAAGATCTTGAGGCCGGTGTGCTTAAATTTAGGCGGACGTTAAAGAACACCAGGAGGTCAACATTTCCATAGCCTTCCACTACGGCGTCTTTCACAGTCATATTGTGGTTCTTGGACGTTAAACCCCAGCAAATAAATATAGGTCTCTCAGATACATTCGCTGCATACAGGTACTGTCTCTTGAATAGCCTTGCTGAAAATAATGGAGTGGCCACTTGATTATTTTCTCTCGCCCCTGCTGTCCCACACGATCCAAAATTAAAAAAAATAATAAGTTACGTGTTTCTGTTTTCTGTACTTTCCAAGAATATTTGCCAGATGTAACTGCGACACTGATGTCGTTCAGGCGCCATTTGAATGATGAGAACTTCATGGATTTTTAGCTTTTCCTTCAAAGAAATGAACTGCTCGTCATTGAACTCGCGAGCTGACTAGAATCGGAGAGCCTAAAATAGGTCAAGACAGGAAAGTGACTTTGCTGAACTTGTACTCAACCACGTCTTCCGTCGAATCAGCTTCAGGCTGCACGAAGACAAAGCAGTGTAGCTTATAGGTAAATCCATGTACGAGTCATGATTACCATGCTGGATGACGCGCAGTTCGTTACAGCTTGTATAGACACTAATGCCACAATTTCCTTCGGTGTTGTATTATAATAGAACTGTATGATTTATTCCTCCACGATTAAATAGCTGGGTATTTGACGCCCTAGAATAACAAGTGAACATTCGGCACGAACTATAACGGTTGGCTCTGTCAAAATGGCTACGGTTGCTTTTTTACCATTTTGGCCAGATACAGATAATCCTTGGTACACTTTTGGGCTGGCATGCAGAATATATAGCTAAAGCTTTTTTGTACAACACTTACCGACAATTCTACTGACCTCTGCGCACATGGTAAAATAGAAAAATAGCAATCTCCCCCCTCCTTCTTCCTATTCCACCTTTGCACCATAAGTGCGCAATGTCCCTAACAAATGAAACAAGCCCACATATACGCGCTGTTTTTTCACTTCATTTAATGCGCGTACTGCCATACCGAGGTGCCAAGGCAAAACGTCCTTTGAGTTAAAAACATGCGGATTCATGTGCAATGACATTCCTGTCATAAACCATCAATTAATAAAACACCCTGCCGTCACCAGTTGTACAGTGCACCTACGTTGAAACCTTCAAAAATTTATAATGGCGACCCTAAAGACCTACGTGCTGCTCATGGCTTCTGTCATTTTTTTTCGTATAATACAGAAAGTTTTCTTTTTCTCTTGCCAGGTACCATGTATTCGCGGTATTATCAAATAACCAGCAATATTGAAATTAGAAAATGCATTGCCGAGGCGTATTGTTGGTGTGCAAATATTGCTTTCCTATTTCCGTTGATTGTCACTTCATTCATGTAACCTGCATTTGTAAGTTTCCCTTCGTATTTTGAAAACCATTCGCTGAATGATGAGTGTAGGTGTATTTTACTCTCTGGAATGGCGTAGTTGCAATTTATGTTGTCACTATTGCCATGCTTTACAATCTACCCCGTATTGACATTATGTCGAACGCTATCGCGAGTCAGAAGAATATTTTTAAACATGTTATCACCTTGAGTTTGTCGCTTCTTTTTCTTTTTCGTTTCTGCGCTTGCAAAGCGTCCTTATCTCTATCTTTGCGGGTCCCGTGGCATTTGAATGCTTTTATCTGCACTTCAGATAACGATAGAAAAGAAGCAGATAAAAGATTGACGTGTCAGCGTTCCCGTTCAGGATGTTTTCACGCCGACCTTGTGGCAGCTTGCCGAGGCTTTGCGCGAGAGTAGGTTTCGCAATCTTCGGTTTGCAGCTGTGTGAAACAGCAGCATCACTCGCTTCTGCGTCGTGCCCGGTTCGAGCTTTCGGGCTTTGTATTTGTCGTGGCGTGAAATGGATTCTGTGAGCCTCACTACCATCGCTGCAGTGGCTGCTCTGCTTTTTGGCCCTGTTGCCATCATCTTTGTGATTATGATCAGGTGAGACGTGATTCAATTGATTGATATGTGGGGTTTAACGTCCTAAAACCACCATCTGATTATGAGAGAAGCCGTAGTGGAGGGCTCCAGAAATTTAGACCACCTGGGATTCATTAACGCGCCCCCAAATCTGAGCACATGATTGATTGATATGTGGGGTTTAACGCCCCAAAACCACTATATGATTATGAGAGATCCGTAGTGGAGGGCTCCGGAAATTTCGACCACCTGGGGTTCTTTAACGTGCACCCAAATCTGAGCACACGGGCCTGCAACATTTCCGCCTCCATCGGAAATGCAGCCACCGCAGCCGGGATTTGAACCCGCGACCTGCGGGTCAGCAGCCGAGTACCTTAGCCACTAGACCACCGCGGCGGCGCGACGTGATTCAATAGCCAAAAGAAATGGTCTAGTTTATGTTCATGTTTTCTAACGACCTAATTATTGCCTCACCATAGATAATCGTCAACTTAATTATGAACACAGGGCACAGTAACACGGGCATAATAGGAAATGTCAAATCTAAAAAAGTTTTGTTCAATAAAAGTTCGAATTACCCTCCCCCCTAGATAACAACAATACATAGTGGGCCATGAGTGATTTATAAAAGTGCAATATTTCAGCAGCAACCAACATGCGGTAACGAAACGTAGTCCTGTTCGCCTTATAAAAGCGCCACTGACGTTTTTCCCAACTTGTCTTTCCTCACTTTGCCTTTTGCCGTAAGGTTTCACGTTTGTGCCTCGACTTTCCCGCCCACATCTCCACGTCGTCTCAGTTTTTTAATTATAGAACTGCCGTAAAAAGCCATATCTTATCTTCGTAATCGAGATCTACTGCTGTTTTTGTTATTTTGTTGTTATTGTTATTGCTGTTTTGCTTGCTCTCTCTTTACCCGCCGAGGTGGTCAAGTGCCTAAGGTACTGGGCTACTGACCCCCTAGTCGCGGGACCAAATACCGGCCGCGGCAACCACGTTTTCGATGGAGGTGAAAATGCTTGAAGCTCGTGTATTGATACTTATTTGCACGTTAAAGTACTCCAGGTGGTCGAAATTTCTGGAGCCTTCCACTCACCGAACAAGAATATGCTCCGTACCTCCGCTACAGCGTCCATCATAATCATGTTGTATGTTGGGACAATAAACACCAACAATTATTATATTATTCTTTTTTTGTTTTATCTATCATGCTGTATGCCCACTCCTCGTGTAATATCACTCAGGACGCTTGAGATATTCATCAACTAAGACAAATTACGGTCAGCCACACGTTTGGAAAAGTGACAGTTTTGCCGCAAGGGCGAAGCAATGAATGCGATAGCCAGAAATTGGAATGTCTGAAGAATATCGATGAGCACCTTGGTACCAGCAGCTTGCCGCTGAAGCCCAAAAACACCGCCATATCCGCAGAGTGAACTATGTTGGAGGGGCTTGCTTGGAGCTGCACGTGGCGTTTCTTGGCGAGACCGGAAGGCTTGTTAACGAGTTGGCGCATGATGTGTACGTCGAGTGCAGTGTTGTCGGACACGTTCCACGGCCGCCACTGCACATTGTTGGCCACGTCAATCGACGCGCTAACTACCTACCCCTTTATGCAATACTGGCCACTGCCGTGGGTCAAGTGTCAAACGCTCATATATGGCAGACGTAGTGCTATCACGCCTGCTTAAACGGGGCTGAGAGTGGGCAGATAAGGAGGTTCGAGAGGATAGCGAAGCCTGGAAAGCAAGTGCTGAAAAATGTAACGACTGCTTGCTGTAGCTGGTCCCGACAATCTTTTGTTCTCTGAAAAGAGTACGTCGACTGCACTGTTAAGGCGTACGATCTATGATAAGTCTTCTCGTGAGGTCTCCGACGACTCACGATTGCGTACACCATGTCGTCTCTTCAAGTGTCACCAGACAATGCAGTTCGTTGTCGTATTATTGTGTTCAGCAAGACAGTTCAGCCTCGTAAAGCCTGCGCTCTTTGCAACTCAAGCTATTAACCCAAAACTAATTTGTTTATTTATATTCGCAGATGGAGAAGGAAAACGTTCGACTTTTTCCGAGGAACCGGCATCCCGGGTCCGCCAACGCCGAGTTTAATCTCGGGTCATTTCTACCAATTCTGGCAGGAGGTATAGTAACTAAATTTAATTACTTTAGTTAAAATACTCGTGCTGATACCAATGACAATCACGCTGATAAAAGCTCTGTTAATCTTTAAGGTCACCGCTTGTTCATCCCATAACGTTTTTCAGGAACCACTGCACAACTTGCTATTTTTTATTTCGAAAGTCAGCCCGTTCTGCTTACTTGTAACACTGGAGGCTAAGTCGCACTGAAACAGGAGCGCCGTGCGAAGACAAGGAAAGTTTACAGATGCACACTTGCCATCCCCACCTCGTGGATGGTGACTGTGCATCTAACAATTTTGCGAACTTCATGTTCGCAGCCTCGCTGCGGTAGTCTAGTGGCTAAGGTACTCGGCTGCTGACCCACAGGTCGCGGGATCGAATCTCGGCTGCGGTGGCTGCATTTCCAACGGAGGTGGAAATGCTTTATCCCCGTGTGCTCAGATTTGGGAGCACGTTAAAGAAACCCCAGGTTTGTCAAAATTTCCGGCGCCCTTCACTACGGCGTCTTTCATAATCAAATCGTGGTTATGAGACGTTAAACCCCACATATCAATCAACTAAATGTTCGCAATATTGTTTAGAAAATACTCCACTGAGGCCGACAAAACTTTCAAGTGTTGTGGTATATTTTAGCAAGTGATTATCAACGGCATTTCACTCTTAAAATAAGTGATAAGGATATCGTTATATGAATGGCCCAAGGAACAAACACTCTGCAGTGGTGTTGCCAGTGCCCAATTCTTTAAAAAAATTTGGCATGGAATTTGTAACATTTTCACAGTAAGCATACGAAAGCTATCACAAAGTAAATTATGGCAAAACGTTTAGCAAAATTCTTTATAATGTGTGGTATTTCATTTCTTCACCTTTATAACTATGATCACAAACTACAGAATACCCATTTCAACATGAAAATTTGTATACTAGTAAGTATTTTCAGTGAAGAGCGATGCTGACATTTTGAATACGCTAATGTAAAAAATGGTGGTTTTGGGACGTTAAAGCCCACATATCAATCAATCAATCTACTAAATGTCCGTCAATGAACAAAAAAAGGGTGTTTCTGTCTGTAAAGTCAAGAAACCCAAGTAGGCAGTCGTACCATGCAGAGTAACTTCTTGGCAACGTAAGCAGCGTGGATAAACCTCAGGACGCTACTTTTCTAAACAAGCACAAAATTTGATATCGACCGAAGACAACCGTGTTTTCCAACAAACGCCTTAAAGTGACAAGATATTTTACAGCGAATGCAGTATACGACGTATGGCTAGCGGGAACGAAAATCCATTTGGCAGTGGTATCAAAAGTGGTCTCCGTTGGATGTGGTAAATAGCTACGTCATTCCCAAGCACGCGCGCCATTGGCTGCGCTGTGTGTGACGTCGTCGCAGCCGTGACCCGAAGCCCGCACTCGACAGCTTATTCTATTCCTACAGGCTCGCTGTTTCAGACGCTTGACACAACGCGGCGTTATGGCGTCAATGGGACGATTGCGGGAACACGTTACGAACACCGCTTTTCGCGGGAGTGTCTCCAGCGGCCCATTGGCTACAGCAGCGCCGTCTGTGAACGCCTGTGGTTCGAGAACAACCACTGTGAATAGCTCATTGCGAAACGCATTAAACCGCTCATTACATTCTTTCATGACCGTGATCATGCCAGACATAATGTGAGGCGTGTGAAATAATCATTGTGGTTAAACCGAGCGATAAGTGTGTCTAATCTCATTAAGTAGCACGAGCATGAAACCAATAATTTTGAAACACTTCAGTGCCACGTCGGATTGAACGTACTTTTAAATGGCGGGGCCACACGTTTGAGCTTTCGCTAGTTAACCATTTGTTCAAAGTGCTTGGGTGGTGTTTTTTTTTTATTAGGAGACGTGATTTTATCTTTAAGACCCTTCCGATTCGTAATCCCACTAAACAAATATTCATCTGTTTTACGCGGAGGGCGAGTTTTTTTTATTTTTATTTCTAAAAACACGATGTTCCTGACTCTGGTTTAAGAGTCTTTTTTTGTCATTCAGTGCATCCAGTCAAAACTGACTCAACACTATGCCACCGACCGTTGTATGATACCGACATTTATTCATCCATTTCCAACCAACTCGATCGCGATGAAGGGGCTATGCGTGTCACATTTCTAACAGTTGGACGCAACATCTCTTACTGAAGAGAACTCGTTCTCTTATGTATTGGATTCCTGACCTCGTGGGACTAGATGAATACCTTGTATTTTCCGTGCACATAAATATGTATTCCGTTTCTTCCTTTTCAGAACACCATAGAAGTAATGGACGAATGGTTCAAGAAGTATGGAGACATCTACGGGTAAGTAAATGTGTCGTTTCACCGGGCTTTTGCGTAAGAATGCACAGTACAGCCAGGCTATTATTCGGAAACTATACACACTCAGCTAAAACCTGTAGGCAAGTCTGGTACAAAAAAAAAAACTTGGAGCCCTTTGCTCTGTTGAGGACATAGACGCAGGCTCGTTGTTTGTGTGCAAGACGGACTTTTGTTTTTTTTTCACTTATCTTTTCATTGATTATGTGTTCCCATGACGTTGCACAAAGCTATTTGCTATTTTATTTCTATCTATATGCCGGCAATGGGACCCTGAACAACATGCTTAGCAGTGTCACATTACTGTTGCTATTGGCAGCAACTAATGGCGTGCATGAAACAATAGAATGCAGCTGTGAAAGGCTACAACAAAATGAGGCAACCAAAAATGATACATGACCAAGGTCAGGTGTACATATCAGAAATTTCCGGTCACTTACAAACCCACGATGAACAGAGCATCTGTTCTTGCCAATTGGCGCATAAAACTAGGCATTTGATGGCTGTACCTTTAAGGGTCGTGTTTCTGCTCACTAGATGGCGCCAGGACTATTCTGAATGATGCTGTCACTCCGACTGAAATTTGCAGCTCTCAGAAACTTGGCAAAAGAAAAATAATCATACATGGAAAGCTGTAACACTGCTCTACAGTATATTGTAACAAACAATGCAGGCTCTTTGTAAAGAGCTGTTTAATAGGTTCAATTTACCAAAAATCGGAAACGTTCTGTTTGTAGCTCGAGCTGCTCTTAACTTCTTCGTTGTATATTTTCTGGCCACAGTCATTCGTGATGTGGTTGCCGGCAGTGAAGGAGTGTTTCGTCATCGCCCAATCTTGTTACTGCAAAGCGTCATTGTCCACTAGGAAGGCGTGCCTCGTCTAACGATTATTTCATGACTTCGATCATTTATACCACAACTATGTATAAATGGCATATATAAGTAAAACGAGGAGTAGAAAAGACCAACCAAAAAACTACGCGATCAAGTGTCGAAATGGGAAGAGGGTAAGCGGGGAGGAAAAGCAATTCAGCTGCGCAACGAAACGTTGAACGCGAGTATGTGTCGGAAACATGCACGATTTTCTGCATGTGAAAGACTTATTATATGTAAAAAAATGAAAAAAAAGCCGTAAGGAACTGTTCATTATTAACGAAATGCCTGTTTCGGCACTTCAGATTGACGCTTTTCGCGGATGAAGGCAGTGCAACAAAACACCTGCTAACTGTCATTTGGGAACTGACCGGACGGACACAGCGCACATTCACCATACCACACCAGATCGCTTAACGCAAGGGAAGAGTTTACGACGCCTCAAGCTTATAGAGTGCGAATGCTCCACACGACTTGGTATGTGAGCGTAGCCGGAAGGGGGGGGGGGGGGGAGGAATGCAAACGCTTTTTAACATTTTCAATTTTCTTTGCCTATACCCATGCAAATACACTCGGGGACATCATAAAATATGGTTTAACACCCTCTTCAACTCCCGCAAAACATCTCTGGCTACGCCAGAGGTTTTAGGTGTGTTGAAGCCTAAAAAAAATTTACACAGTTCGCTATGCATTTGCCAAAGTGGATGGACCCAAAGAAGAATTCCTTCTATTTCTACTTTTTCTGCTGTTTTCAATCACACCCTGTAGTATTTCCGATACCTTCTGAAATATTGCGGAACCTAACTTGTTTTGGTGCTGTCTCCGGGGTCTGACACTTTGCAACCTTTCTGTATACGACGTGATTTTTCCTTTAGACATAGTAGCCTGAGATGATTAGGTGAGGTGAAGTTCCGTGTCTTTATTTCCTCATCTCTCTCTCTCTCTCTCTCTCTCTCTCTATATATATATATATATATATATATATATATATATATATATATATATATATATATATATATATATATATATATATATATATATATATATTCAGTGGGAAAGTTCAGTGGATCTGGTACGTATAAGAAAAGAAGCTGGTACACCTACGCTTGGTTTCTCGTACGTGTACCAGCTTCTTTTCTTATATATATATGTATTTAAAAGGCTACTTGCACCACACTGCTTGGTGCATATTACTACCTCGAACAAACGCAGTGGCGACACTACTACCCCTATATTATTCGCAGGATTTTCAACGGTGATGCTCCGTTCATCTTGGTGAAGGACCTGGAACTCTTGAGGCGCGTGTTCGTCAGTGACTTCGGGCAGTTTGTGGAGAGAGGGGTGAGTGCTCCTTTATTAAGCTTGCAATGTCAACACCGGTTTATGTAGAAAAATTGCACCGTGCCTAACTTACCGAATCGCACGTGAAAACCATCACCTTTCCTCACAATCTTAACACTACAGAGATTCATAGCGTTGGTCTTCCTGCGAGACACTGGGCTGTCTGACACGTGGTGACAATTTCCAAATTCAGGGGATGCTCAGGCGGAACAATTGCCGGCCATACAGGCCAGGCCAACCCCGCCTGCTGCAACACCACCACCACCACCCACCACCCCTTGGGGAAGCTTGGGCCTTCATAGAACACTATCACAAAAGTAAACGTACTCGGAGAAAGCAAAGAATTCACTTGCCGTTGCTCGGTAGCTATGGGCAAGAGGCGCCCCATTTAGATATGCGAGGTTGGGTAAATAGCGTCCTACAGGGACACTGAAGGCAAATACTATGCCGACGTCATGTTAAAAAAGCATTCCGGAAACTTCGTCGCGCTTCTTTCGCGCCAACAAATTGCATAGTTTTGAAATAAAGTTTCCCGTGCGTTATCCGCATATCACTACTTATTTTCAAACGGACCACCTCCGCGGACGTCCTCCTGACCTAGCAGTCGCCACGCCCTCCCTTTGCAGCCCGAGAGCCGGCGAAGCAGACTGAGAGGCTTCAGTGGAGCACAGAATAGTTTGCGCATTAATTAGGGTGGATGATTGAACCAGCGAATCATCCATTATCGGTATCTACTTCGAGGTGAAGAACAAGGACGAAAATGGCACGGGAACCTGGCAACTCCTTCAGCGAACCTTTCATTGCTCTCTTTGATAAAGAGCTTTAGTTCCTTCGAAATGGCGCGCACGGCCAATGCATCGGGTGCATTTAAAACTTTTTTTTCTCAATAGTATACGAGAGTTTTTTTTTTTTCGCTTGAACAGCGTGTGTTTAGAAAACAGTTGTGAATGATTTAGAGTACTTGGTATTCTACTATGGGAGAGCTGAATGCCATCCCCATGTCACCGCTATGATTGGTCCCTGTAGTGTCACGTGTCTGTTTAGAAACAGTGGTTTACGATTTAGAGTACTAGGTACTAGCCGTCCCGGGGGCCATTGGGGCCGAACGTGTGAAGTGGCAGAGTCTATTAGCGCATAGGTGCGAGAAAAGTATAATCACGTGGGCACGCTAGCACACGCTATCTCAAAGTCCCAGCACTGGCGCTAGTCTGTTCACAAGTTTCTTCATCAAGTATCGCCACCAGTCTCAGCAGAAGCCGAAGCATGAATCGCTGCCCATAGAACGGATTACGTAACTTCAAATCCTTTGAAATAATTTCACTAAGCGCGAAGCTTGAAGGACACATATCTTGAGTGTGGTGATAAGGAAATCAAAGCTAAAGACATGCAGTTTGATATATCGTAGCTTGTCATAAACACTGGCGCCACACATTTGAGCTCTTTTAACTCGATAGGTTAGAGAGCTCGTGTCGCAGAAATTTCGCCATCAGCGTCGGCACCGTTGGTTGTGAGCGAGAAATCGTCCGTAAGCGAAAACTTGAGAAGGAAGCAAATAAAATAAAGAATAGAATTTTTGGTCCTATTGAGTATCGAACTCGGGCAATTCGCGTGGCAATCAGGTGTCCTACCAAAAATCCACGATGTTACTTGCAGGTGCTTGAGGAAAAAGACTACATAAATGCCATGTGGTGGGACGAGTCTCCTTAAAGCATTTTGTTCCACAAATGTCACGAAGAAAACGAGCCCATTCGGCGATTTGTAGGTGCATTTGGGAGACCATCAAACTACGTCCAAAAAAGGCCGAGATAGTGTAGCCACCACCGCTAAAAACGCGGAGGAACTAAAACAGCTCTAAAAATAAACAACTATCTCGATTTAGCGGAAAACATATCATACCTTTCTAGAGGCGTTGATCAAGCAAACAGCAAACGCTAGATAATGTGCTGCCATATGTGAGACATTTTGATACTCTTGGTGGCCAAATGGCAAGTAGCATTCGCGCGCGTTTGTGTGTGTGTGTGTGTGTGTGTGTGTGTGTGTGTGTGTGTGTGTGTGTGTGTGTGTGTGTGTGTGTGTGTGTGTGTGTGTGTGTGTGTGTGTGTGTGTGTGTGTGTGTGTCATCTGTGAGACATAGTGAGACATTGGGCCGGATTTGGCTGTTGCGTTCAATACCTAAAGATGAAGCTTTAGCGTTCCCCAATTTTTTTAGTGATTCGTGATAAGAGAAAGAAGACATGTCATTTCTGTCTGCCTCTTGGGCTACATAGTGCAGTGCCTTGTGGGGGAGAGGGAGGAAGGGATAAAAAATTGGCAGCATATCCACGGAGTGAATGATGGATAGTGTGGCGACACATCCGTCCGTCCATTCGTTCTTGCTTCCGTCCATCCATGCGTGCGTCTGTGTGGCCCCCCGTGCGTCCATCCGCCCGTCCGTGCTTGCGTCTGTTCGTGCGTCCACACGTTCATCTGTGCGTCCATCCCTGCTTTCGTCCATGCATCCGTCCTTGCAGCCATCCATGCGTCCGTCCATGCATCTGTCTGTGTGTCTGTTCGTCCACCTATTTAACACTCCAAGTACCACCATCTCGTATCTTTGCCCCGCCGCGGTGGTCTAGTGGCTAAGGTACTCGGCTGCTGGCCCGCAGGTCGCGGGATCGAATCCCGGCTGCGGCGGCTGCATTTCCGATGGAGGCGGAAATGTTGTAGGCCCGTGTGCTCAGATTTGGGTGCACGTTAAAGAACCCCAGGTGGTCGAAATTTCCGGAGCCCTCCACTACGGCGTCTCTCATAATCATATGGTGGTTTTGGGACGTTAAACCCCACATATCAATCAATCATCTCGTATCTTTTCATCATGTATTCCCCACATAGAAGTACTGCCATCCAGCGACATTCCAAGGACAGAACGAGAGGAGGCACACGCGCACTTTCTTACGGCTTGCGTTTCGTGTCTACTTCCCACCTTTAACCACCTCGAGTTCATGGTATATACTAGTTCACTGTATTCATGGCACTGCGGCCCAACGCTCGCTAAACCTTTTTAAAACCTAGGAGGTTACGCCCAGCGAGTATAACGTAGCAACCCTTTCTTGTCTTCTGTGCGTTGTTCAACAATAAAAAATTCGTTGCGTGCGCGTTCACTAAAAGCCGAATTCTCCTGTCTCTGATTCCCCTTCAGAAGCCATTGGCATGTACATTGAGCACTATCTTTTATTGTTCAACAACGCACAGAAGAAATCTCTCACCGGCACCACCTTGGAGGTCAAAATGTAATACTGGTTACACACTACTACTACGGCTACGGGGGATGAACGGGTGCCGCTATAAGAAGCTTCGCCCCTTAAAAAAAAAGAATCGCAGCATATCCACGGAGTGCATGGCGATAAGTTGGGTGAAGCATCTGTCAGTCTGTTCGCGCTTCCGTCCGTCCTTCATGCATCCGTCCATCCATGCGGCCATCTGTGTCTCCGTAAATCAATCCGTTCGTTCGTGCAACTGTCTGTCTGTCCACCCGTCCGTCCGTTCGTCTGTTCATCCGTCCGTCTATCTAGTGAACATTATAAGTATACCGCCATCTCGCATCTTTTCCTCATATATTCATAATATTTTTTTCGATGTACCGCCATACAGCGAAGATTCTAAAGACTAAACGAGAGGTGGCACGGCCGGACTACAGGAGTGGCAAACGCGCTCTCTCTTACAGCCTTCGCTTCGTGTCTAGTTCCCATTTTTCACCGCCGCTAGTTCATGACACTGCGGCCCAACCCTCGGCGAAACTTGCTAAAACCAAAGAAATTTACACCCAGCGAGGTTAACCTTTTCTGGTTAGATATTTTTCAAAATGTGTCCTTCTGTTATTATAGTTTTTTTAGTAAGCATCACATTCAAGCCAAATATTATTGGAGATTAATTCACCGATACTCGTTTCAACAAAAACAACTATATATTTTAACAGAAGCAACTATCTTTTTATGTACGATTAGCTTGCGCGGGTTTCCTCCTCAGTGTAAGAGAGTGTGTGCGTGACGCTCCTCTAGTGCAGCCATGGAGGTGGCTACCTACTACTACTACTACTACTACTACTACTACTACTACTACTACTACTACTACTATTACTACTACTACTACTACTACTACTACTACATACATCACGGACGCACGACCCACGGCTTAAGAATCGTCGCCCCTAAAAAAAGTAGTGGAAAGATATTGCTACGTGCCAGTGCATGGAGTTGAAGACAAAGCAGATAGACTGGCACGAGCTAATCTGTGTGACTGGCACTGCTCGCTTAACCGGCTGAAAATTTATTGGTGACTACCCCTCCGAGTTGGTCTCCTTCTCGTAACATATTTTGTGGAGTTATGCGATCACTGTCCTCGCCACGGAACTCTGAAGCCGACGCTCCCTCGCGGCTTTCAACATGACCACTCAAGACTCGGCTACATCATCTCCGGTCACCCGCCCTTCTGCCCGGCCTGTCAACCCAGCGCCCGCAAAAATTTCGTGACGCTTCCCACGCTCAAAGACCCCGGCGTGTTCTCTGGCCACGAGGCTTCCGACGTCGACCAGTGTCTACGCCTCCACGAACGCGTCAGCCCCACTTACAGGTGGGATCTCACTCTTATGCTCGCAAACGTCATCTCTTATCTCGACGGAACCCCTCGTGTTTGGTTTGACAACCACTAGTATGAAATAACAAGCTGGAACAGCTTCAAGGAAAAGATCCGTGGGCTTTTTGGCAACACCTCTGGTCGTCGTAAAGCTGCGAAAAATGAGTTGTCGACTCGCGCACAATCTTCCACGGAGCCCTACATCGGTTACACTCAGGCTGTCCTCTCACTATGCCGGCAAGCTGACGAAAACTTGTCCGAGCCTGGAAAAGTTTCGGATATCCTAAAGGGTATCGCCGACGATGCGTTTAACCTGTTGTATTTAACAATGTGTCATCTGTTGATGCGATCATTCAAGAAGGCCGCCGGTTCCAACAAGCTAAAAGCAGGTGCATCTCCCATCAGTTCCAGCGCCTTCCGAACATCACTGCGAACATCTCTTCACCGTCCTTGATAAATGCCCCCACGACGTAATCTTAGGCCTCGACTTCCTGTCCGCACATTCTGCCCTCATAGACTGTTCGACCAATACGCTCCGTCTACACATGCCCGCAGCAGAACCTCTTGCACAACGGCCGAGTCGCCTCTGCACAACGGGACACGCACGCCTCCCTCCACAGACACTGACCTACATAGAGCTCGTCTCAATACCACCAGTTCCCGACGGTGACTATGTTCTGACCCCTCTCACCAATGTCCTCATAAACCGCGGCATTATATTACCACCCGCCATTCTGTCGGTCGCAGGAAATTCTACGTGCCTCCCAGTTGTCAACTTTAGCTTGACACCTCAAGTTTTGCCACAAGGGATCTGTTTGGCGTTGCTCTGCACCTTATAAGACAATGCGGTAGATGTTTTCACGATGACCGCTCCTTCTGACCCCCACGCTCAACAACAATCTGCCCCTTACTCCACCAGTGCTATTACGTC
This sequence comes from Rhipicephalus microplus, assembly GCF_043290135.1. Taxonomy (NCBI): domain Eukaryota; kingdom Metazoa; phylum Arthropoda; class Arachnida; order Ixodida; family Ixodidae; genus Rhipicephalus; species Rhipicephalus microplus. The sequence goes on from NC_134706.1 coordinate 47,807,987, forward strand.
GATGATCGCTTCCAACTTAACGCCGCCGCAAACTGATGAGCTCCACCGGGTTCTGCTGTCCTACATGGCCGTTTTTGACCTCAGCGGCCATTCGTTGGGAAAAGCTATTGGTATGGCCCACCGCATAAACTATGGTAATGATCATCCTATTTATAGGCGTCCATATCGAGTGTCGGTGGCCGAGCGTCACATTAACCAAAGTGAGGTCGACAAAATGTTCGCCAAGGACATCATTGAATCATCCTTCAGTCCTTGGCCTTCTCCTGTAGTGCTAGTCTGCAGGAAAGACGGTGCATGGCGTTTCTGCGTTGATTATTGACACCTCAACAAAATTACCGAAAAAGATGTGTACCCTCTGCCACGAATAGATGATGCACTTGATTGCCTCTATGGGTCCCACTATTTTTCCTCCATAGACCCCTGCGCACGCCGGGGAGCTGGACGTGGGCCCGAACCGCAACGAGGAGGCCGATACGGAGGCACACGTGCTAACTAGCCGCGGGTCTCTGTCAACGCATTCCTCGGAGCCGCAACGACCCGATGCCGAAGACGGAGAGTATTTCATCACAACCTACGCCGACGTACTGCAATGGTACAGAACGAGCAGACGCCTCTACCCACCTCCTCACCGAGACCTACAACGCAGAGAAGCAGCCACACTACGGCAGCTGCAAGTACAAGCAATATGGACCCCCGTCTGGGCAAAGCACGTTTGCCCGGAGGTTTACACCACTGATGTATGCCAACACTGCAAGAAGGCGCGAGCCACCCAGAGACACCTCCTTTGGGACTGTGCACCACCTACGGGTAACCAAGAAGTAATGCCAACTGCCATAAGCAGCAAAATTATCAGCCGAGAGCCAGGCAATCAAAGAGACGTGGTCCAGCACGTGCTTAGCATCCTGGAACGCCAGCGGCCGAAAGCGGCGCCCCCACGGGTTTTACGCGAGTAGGTTGCTGCTCCGGGACGTCCGAGCACGCTAGTGTCTCGCTTTAATCCCCCTACCCCTTCCCCCTTTATGCCGGATCGTCAATAAAGTTGTTTCACTCACTCACTCCTCCATAGACCTCCATTCCGGCTACTGGCAGATATAGGTAGATGGAATGGACCATGAAAAGACGACATTCATCACTCCCGATGGCCTACATCAGTTGATGGTCATGTCTTAGGCCTCTGTAACGCTCCAGCCACCTTCGAACGAATTATGGACTCCCTGCTCAGAGAATTCAAATGGTCCACCTGTTTGTGCTACTTGAACGACGTCATCGTCTTTTCACCAACATTTGAAACTCATATAGAGCGCCTCTCAGCCATCTTACGAATCTTCCGTCGCGCTGGCCCACAGCTCAACTCGTCCAAATGTCACTTTAGACGCCATCAAATCACAGTGCTTGGCCATTTATTAGATGCCAACGGTGTACAACCAGACCCGGCAAAAATCAGTGCCGTCAAAAACTTTCTTGTACCACGCTCTGCGAAGGATGCACGCAGCTTTATCGGACTATGTTCCTACATCCGACGCTTCGTGAAAAATTTTGCGCACATAGCGAGGCTGCTTACGCAGCTTCTCAAGAAAGACGTCCCGTTTTCATGGGGCTCCGAAGAGGCGTTTGCGTTGTCGACTCTCATCGCTCTTCTCACTACTCCTCCGATTCTGGCACACTTCAACTCTGCTGCCCCGACGGAAATCCGTACAGATGCAAGTGAACCTGGCACTGGTGCAGTGCTTGCTCAGAAACAACATGGCCATGATTGCGTTATTGCATATGCCAGCCGCCTCCTATCCGCCCCTGAACGTAACTATTCGATCACAGGGTGTGAGTGCTTGGCTCTTTTATGGGCGGTGGCGAAATTTCGACCATATCTATACAGTCGCCCATTTTCGGTAGTTGCCGACCACCACGCACTCTGCTGGCACAACTCTCTGAAAGATCCATCAGGCCGCCTTGGTCGCTGGGCTTTGCGCCTGCAAGAGTTTTCCTATTCGGTGGTCTACAAATCTGGCCGCCTACACCATGATGCCGATTGCCTCTCCCGGTACCCTGTCGACGATCCTGAGGACACTGACAAGCCCACGGAGAACTCTATCTTGTCAGTGTCCGACTTCCTTAATATTGGGGAAGAACAGAAGCGTGATCCAGACTGCTTGACATCATCAGCCGTATGTAACCGTCACCAAATGATGCTTCCGTCCGCTACTTCGTCATTCAAAAGGGTGTGCTATACCGTCGCAATTTCCGACCAGACGGGCCCGACGTTCTCATTGTTGTGCGTGAGCATTTGCGCCGCTGTGTTCTCACCAAAATTCACGACGCTCCCACGGCTCGACACCTTGGCGTATCCCGCACGTACGAGCGCGCCCAGCACCGTTTCTTCTGGCCAGGCCTTGCTCGCTCGGTACGCCGATACGTCACCCCGTGTGACCTATGTTAACGTCGTAAAACACCGTCACTGCTACCCGCTGGCCATCTTCAACCAATTGACATAACCGCGGAACCATTTTACCAGGTTGGGTTAGACCTGCTTGGTCTTTTTTTCCACATCAACATTGGGAAACAAATGGATAGTCGTTATTACACACTACGCTGCACGCTACGCTATTACGCGAGCTCTACCGACCAGCTGTGCAACCGAGGTCGCTGACTTCTTGTTACGGGATGTTATATTGATTCACGGTGCTCACAGCTTCTCACAGACCGTGGCCGTACATTTCTATCCCAAGTCATCGCCGACATTCTGCGTTCTTGTTCCACGCAACACACACTGACAACCGCTTACCACCCTCAAGCAAACGGCCTCACGGAACGATTTAACTGCACTCTAACAAATATGCTCGCTATGTAAGTGTCGCCCCACCACCAAGACTGGGACCTTGCCTTACCCTACGCAACTTTCGCGTATAATTCATCCCGTCAAGACACAGCGGGCTTTTCGCCATTCTACTTAATATACGGAAGAGAGCCGACTTTGCCACTGGACACAGTCATCTCAGCTGACACCTTGTCCACCCGCGAGTATGCCCACGACGCGATTGTGCGAGCCGATCATGCCCGTCAGCTTGCTCGCGCTCACCTGATGGCATCGCAAACCCACCAATGCCATCAGTACGATGCGGAACATAGAGCTGTACATTTCGCTCCCGGTATCCTCATTTTACTCTGGTCCCCTCATCGTTGACTGGGCCTATCAGAAAAACTTCTGTCTCATTACGCGGGGCCCTACCGTATATCGCGTCAAGTAACACCTGTCACCTACGAGATCATCCCCATCTATCCATCATCATCTGCTATGCAGACCACTGATATATTACACGTCTCGCAGATCGAGCCCCACGATAATGTGTCAGATAACGACCTTTAAAGCACCGGGACGGTGCCTCCGCCGCCGGAGGTCATGCTACATGCCAGTGCATGGAATTGAAGAAGACAAAGCAGATAGACTGGCGCGAGCGAATCTGTGTGGCTGGCGCTGCTCGCTTAACCAGCTGTAAATACATCGGTGACTACTCCTCCGAGTCGGTCTCCTTCTCGTAACATTATAAGGAAATACGACAAGGCAAGGGACAGAAAAAGAAGGAGATATGAAAGATGGGAACGTGTCAAAGTACGAGGACGGGGCACCACACAGCGAGAGCTGCACGGTTGTCAGGAGATGGCGGTGGGCGAGCCAGTTGGCGATAATACGCTGGCGTCGAAGATCGCGGAGGCCACAACCACTCAGCTTCAAATCCTCCAAGCACCTTCTTTTGATCGCTAGTCAACCATCTGTAGTGGGTGCCTGAGTGGTGATCTTTAGGCGGAGGTTGTGCGAGTGGCAGATTTCAGCAGCGGCGGCACAGGCGGCTATACGAAAACGTTAGCGAAAAACCTGGCTTCCGTGCAGTAATTCGGGTGCACACACGCAGGCTTTCCCGTGTGCGCCACGAAAACACGCATTTGTATGTTACGTTTTAGAGCGCACCTTTGAAAGCCTGACCACAATCACGCGTTGCAGTGCGTCAGCGCGGGACATGTAGACTCGGCACCACGCCCTCTGAATGCAGAGAGAGAGAGAGAGTGCTAGAGTGCAAATCATTGCCTAGGAGTGAACCTACACCCACCGTAAGATGGAGATTGTGGCTGCCATTTTACCACGGGCATGATTAACTGTCACCGTACGGCAATAAACACAGAGCGTTTTCAACGCACACCCGACAAGTTTAATGTGAAAATGTTTAGGAGCGAATTTTCTTGAGGCGTATAGTTGTCGTAGTAGTTACTGTCGTAGCACGTGCTGTTTTCACTAGATCGCACTCACATCACTAGCACTTGAATTGATCATTAGATGGCACGGAGGCACACACTACGCTTGAGATTTATCAATAAACAGACAGACAGACAGACAGACAGACAGACAGACAGACAGACAGACAGACAGACAGACAGACAGACAGACAGACAGACAGACAGACAGACAGACAGACAGGCAAACCGGATGGACGGGTTGATGGACAGACAGATGGCGGACGAATGGATGGACAGACGAAGCAAAGTTCATCATCATTCACCTTGTGTATACGGCGTATCGACTGGGCAAAATTAAACGAGGATTCACGGGCTCCTGGCACACCTACGGAGCTTCGCCTACTCATCAATCACTCTATTTATATGATGTGATTGCTTTTCGTGTGAGATAGTGCTCCTAGTACCACTTCGTGTTAGTTTTTCTAAGTAAGCCTTTAATTGGAGTCAAAGTTATTTAAAGTTTCAGTCAGTCATACTCGTTTCTATGCGCGTTTTTCATCAGGAGCAAAATCTCATTATTTATACGTAACGTAGCGTTCACAATAGCAGGTCAAAGATACTTGATATCAAAGTGGATACCAGCAGAAAAGAGCCCGAGGTCAAAAGGTAGCTTGTGCTCGTTGCGGGAGCTTCCACTCCAGCACCTCCTTGGAGGGCAAGTAGCTACCAATAGCCGTGCGCCCTTTCTCACTCTCTCTGTAGGGAGTGGGCACGGTACCAGGCTGACAATCCACGTACCAAGGCGCAGCAACACGTATGTGTGGTCAAGCCTTTGGACCTCCACTCCCGTGTTAAGCAGCGTCACCATCACCGTAACTTGCAAAGCTAACGAAGACGAAAGAAAGCGAATGCGGAGCACGTTGGAGGATAAAAGACGGCGATGACGAACAAGTTAAGAGCGAAGTTAAGCGAAAAAGTTAAGAGCTAAGAGATAAGTGGCGAGATAACAGGTACTGCGGCAGCCAATCGCGGGTGACCAGACATGCGCGCCGCCATGCGGCAGCTTTCGCGGAACGCGTCCTCTCGCTAATTTCTGGGGTCCCTTTGTAAGCGAGGCAATCACACTACACTCCGTACGCCGCGGTTATTGCGAAATGGACAGCGCGGAACTGTCAGCACCAGGCACGCTACTCACAGCGTTCTTTTCATATTGTAAGCCATGTCCCTATTTGCAGAAAGTCCCATCCCATTCTTCCTGAACAATCAGCAAGGCAACCGATGCAAGTGCACCACCTGCCACCTTTTCTAAGTCTCTGCTCGGCCAGCCGGAGTCTAGATGTGCATGCCGCCGAAACAAAAGCGCTAACGTCAACACACTGCACAATCAAAACACATAAGTGGCACACGGAATTCGTATTAGGCAGTACCATTATCGATGATGAACCTATCAATAGCTAATGCCCTATAAACAAATAGCTTACTACAAGAAGTCAATGCAATCTTTTATCAAGGCTCAAGTAGCTAAATTTCATTCTTGCGTTATGTTGACCCAGGCAATCATTCTTGTAGCCTGTTGCAACAGAACTGTTTGTGGTCGAAGCACGTAAACCACCCTTTTCCTGAAAAAAGAACAGCTAAGTTCTTGCTTGCGCTTTTCGTTTTGAACTTAACCTGACGCCAGACTAACTTGTTCTCTTTTAACTAGCCTTGCATGCGGACATTTCTTTTTTTTTGAATGCAACAAAAACACTTCATTGTGTGCACAGTAACACGTTGTGCGGTGGTTTAAGACGTGTCCTAACGACCCCACACTACCATCCTGCACATGCTCATAGGCTGTGCCGAACTCCTCCACTCATTACTTCTAGGTAATTACGAGATTCGTGGACGACAACCCGGCGTATCGCAGTGCGATAAGTGCCGCACGTACAGACAGGTGGAAGCCCATTCGACGATGCATCTCACAGGCATTCTCTGCAAACAAGCTACGGCTGGTAAGTACGGCATCTTATTGCATATTTCCTTGAGAATCGTATCTATCTATCTATCTATCTAATCTATCTATCTATCTATCTATCTATTTACCTATCTATCTATCTAACGATCGATCTATTGATCGGTTGATCGATCAATCTGAACCCAGGCAAGAGCACTGAACGGGTCGGCGTTGATCTAAAAACCCGGGCCCGGGCCAGGTCATCTGAAGGGTTTTTCAGTGAGCCCGGGCTGAGCTCGGGATTAAAAGTGCGGGCATAGGTGAGGCTCAGGCTGGAAGCCACTAAGCTGTGCAGGGCCCGCTTATTAAATGGCCTATAGGTCAGGCATTCGAGCACACACGATTGTTATGCATTGAATGGTCTAAGACGCTTTGTGCCAAGCTGAAGCAACCCGTGCAAAGAGTTGGAGAAATTTGGAGCTCCAAAGATCAAGTCTGTGCTAACTCTCTACGATGCAACCGAGAAGCTCCTGCATTCAAGGATGAATGTATTCTTAGGTGACGTCCGTACGGCCAAGTTGACGGAATGGCCGAATCCTTGGAAGCCTTCAAGGAGCCTTCAAGTTACGCAGAGCCTTGTAACGATGTACAACTCAAAACTGAAGAAGCACCTTTACACTGCTTGGACACTCACTGGAAGTGTACAAGCTGAAGTCGAGGAAGCTGCAATTTTTTCGAATAAAGCGGTTCATATATGCGAGCGCCACAAAACCGCAACGTTCTCTTGCCGCCTCTCTGCCATTTCCACCTTTTTGGTGAGCACGAGAAAAAAAACCGTGCACGACAGAATAGGCGAAGTGTTGATTAACGTATATCTGTATTTACCACGAGGAGAAACGGGCATAGGCCAGCCGGATCCGCCACCAAAGAGTACAAGCCAAGAGGAATTTTAAAGAGTGACGCGATGCTGTGTAAACTCAGCCAGCCGACAGTGAGTTTGACAGTCACCTTCAGAATAGAGATTCGCGTGAAGACAGTGAGAATCTGCTTGAATGTCAGAAAGCCCAACATAGCAAATACTGAGGGCCTTCATTTCTTGCAAAAAAGTACATTTCATCCCGTCCACGAAAGCCAGCAGCGCAAGCATTTTTAGTGCAGCTGAGTTTGTGTTCCAACACAGAAGGATCTGCATGAAGCCGGAGAACGTGGACAACTTTCTGTTTTTGTCCAAGAGGTTTCTGCGGGCCTCTTCACACAACTACTCCGGTCGCATAGTTTTTGAGTGTGGCCCTTAGTCTCACTGGGGGGTTTTTAAATCTTATTTTCTAACTTTGTTTGACAAATAAGGGTGAACCTCGATTAGCATTAAGCATGGTGTGAAGCAGCTTAATTACATAATAAACTCATGTCACTTGGCAACTACCCTTGCGCGACAACCTTAGAACATAAACGGTTTATATTTCATCTGCTTTTGGTGGCTGTTCTTCATGTATAGTGTTAACGTTCTTTTATCTTGCGGGAACAAAGTATCAATCAGAAACCTTTTTCAGACAAATTTTAGTTGATGTTGGCAAAGCGAGTGTAGAAAACAGCATTGACAAAAATGTCCCGAGTTGGCATTTATCCACTTTTTCACGTTACTTGTACACTTTTCTCAAACAATTTTTAGTTTTTTTATTATTTCATTGTACTGTTATTGTACTAACTTGCCACGTGCTTAACGGGTAAAATTTCATTTATACTTCTCGGTACTAGGTACTTAAAACATGAAATGCATTTCGAGGCATGCCGTAGTTGGGACAGGATTATGTTCTGACCAGCTATAGGGCTTTTTCACGAGCAGCTAAAGATGCGTGCATGGGTCTTTTGCAATTCGTCCACCTTCAAAATGCAGCCGCCATGACCGTGGGAATTGCACTCACTTTGTAGGACTTGACAGCGAAACAGCCTAACTGCTGGCTTACAACCGCACCTAAAGAAACCTTTCGGTGCACGTACTGACCAGATTTTTTGTCGGATCACACCTGTCCGACCAATTCTGGGCCGTCCAGCAGGCCCACGCAGCAGCTGACAGGTTTGGCCTTGCGGTCCCGACGTGGGAGCCGCCTACTGCTTTCGAACGTGCGTCCTGCTGACAACAATTAGGTTTTGCACCTACCCACCCGCTATGATGTGGCATCATTATTAACCATCATGAGCAACTAATATCCTCTAGCCGTTCCCGGGCCGGGCCTGGTCATGAACACGGGTGTCCCGGATAAATTTGGTAAACTTTCGGGCCTGGACTGGACACAAGTTTGGAACCACGGGCCCAAGCCGCGTTCGGGCTTGAAAACATCAGGCCCGGGCTGCGCTAGGGCTAGGTTAAGTCATGTACGCCCGGACCCGGGCTAAGGCCCAGGCTTCATAAAGTGTGCCTGGGCCGAGCCGAAAAATCAAGCCCGTGGGGTGCTCTAACCCAGGCCCCCATGCCTACAGTAAACATCCACGTTCGAACACAAAAGTGCATATATGCCTGTCGTTCAGCTAATGAGGGAGTCTGGCTTGTTCAGCTTGAGGCCTGACATTCCGGAGACCATATAAAAGTTGCCTGAGAGAGTTTCGAAGGCCTGATTCAAGCACTACTTTGTTTCATCAAGATTTGGAGCCAATCAGACGTGCGCCTGGAGGGGCGAGGTTGATCATTGTCGGAAAGCATGCTACAGCGCAGCTGTCCGAAAGAGTTGAAAGCGCGTAAAAGTGCAACTTTATGCTGGTAGTAAGGCCAGACGGGAAGTACAGGCCATTTGTGACGTTCAATTTTCAGTAAAGATCAAGACTATACGGGCACTCCCGACGATGAAGGCGCCTGACTTAGAAAGTACTTCTAAAATATGGAAATACCGTGAAAGACCGCAAAAACATGGGAAGTCAGTAGCCTGAAGACATCGAGGGGCATCAGGTCTATTATTTCCACCGCTTCCGTTGAGGAAAGCTGTCGGCGTTTTTTTTTTTAGTTTTACTAAAAAAAACGCACAGTGGATTCGCACTGTGGATACTTGCGCACAAGTATTCACAGTGCGAATGCAAAACTGAAGTATAGTACGTTAAAATGAATTTCACAATGTTTTTGTCGATAAAATTACGGGAGGCGTAATCTTTGTCCCTACTTTGAACCATATGATCTAAAGCATTGCCTCCGAGATGCGGCGCACAGCAATTCATCTGTAGAGCAGACGACGAATGACAACTTGCCCTAAAGCGTGTTCTTCAGTCTAATGCGGCAGTTTTCGTGCCCCAAATGATAAAAATTTGTTATGAATCGTTTATGAACTCATTCAACATTCAATTCTCTTACCCGACGTGTTGCAAACACATGGCCGTCACAGCAGCTCCATCTGTGTCAGTAATGGAGAGGCACCACATATTAGAAGTCTCAGTGCTCTACGTATAAGAGTGAATTAAGATACTGTAGAATATCGTGTTCAAAATAGTTACTCCTATCTGCTAAAACATCCTTTTTTCGCCAAATGCGGTCACGTTTACTCGCGTTGGAAGCTCATTGCCGCTTTTCCGTTCCGATTTCTAGAATTCTCAACTTATCAGCGCCTTCTCGAAAAGCTCTGATTTGTACCACGAATATTGTCACTAAAAACAAAATAATGCAACATGTTTTTATATTACTGTATGATGGCCTTCGGTTGTCTATTTACGAGATTTTAGGAAAAATCGAAGATGGGTTTTTTTATTATTCAAATTTCAGTGGAGTACACTTTTGTCAATATGAGAACTTTGAGGCAATATATAAAAATTTACATTTGCCCTACGGCAGCAATAATTTATGTACCTAATGAACACACTATATCCTTAACACGTGTCAAGTTTGAAAACGCTGCTTGCATTACTTTCGGAGAAAAAAATGGGGAATACGTACTTTATTTTAAACTGTCGCAAAATTAGACATCTTTAAAATCTATTTTTTTAAGGTCTACAAACTTGAAACTATATGAATTCCTTCATCATTAGACATGCATTTCAGGTAAAAAATATCTTCCTTGAAACAAAAATATTTGTCTTTTTATAGCATCTGCAATTTTCGGAAATGACAGGTGACGAAATTGGTGCCTCCGTGTTGGTGAAGTTTGATTTTTTTTTCTCGTAAGTTATGCCGTTAATAATAAAATGAAGTTGACCTTCGGGCTACCTGGTGAGAGGTGTACGAAATATAAAATACTCAATGAAATCTAAAATATCAACTTTTGCACCCATGTCGATCTCTCGTGGAATCTCCCAAAGACGAAATCGACATGGGCAGGGAAGGTAGCGCGTAGGCTAGATTACCCCTGGTCATTATAGGCACATTGAAGGCATTTGACAATTATCTCAGAGTGAAAGCCCGGTTCATACAAGATCTAAAATTACTTTACTGTCAACATTAGTGTCCTAATTACCGAGAAATTAGGCTAAATGTAGCACATGATGGGCCTCACTGGTGGGATATTTTATAAATGATCCCGACACGTGAGAGCATCCAACTATGATTAATCAGTAGAAACAAACTAGCGGCAATTAAAAAAGAACCTTCCATGCATTGGGAGACGTAATAAAATGCTGCTTGTCCGTTTCTGTTGGACTTACAAAAAAAACGCCTAGTGGTACTACGGCGAATGGTGAGAGTGGTTCAAAAATTTCGTTTTTGCCTGGTTAGACTGGTTAGGTGGTGCCATCTAGCGGGCTCAGTTGAACCAATCAAACAGACATTTGTTCAATGACCGTTATTGCTGCTGTGGCTCTTGCTACTTTCGTTCTGCTGCTACTGTAGTGTCGGTGGCTGCTCAGTAGAGCCGGGCAACGTTGTGCACAACAACAATGACGTGAAGCGGGCTGCTTTTAAGCGGGTGATCGGAAGTGCGCTAACGCAATGCGGACCGCTAACACGTGATTTCAGTTTAAAGTATGCCCATCCCGCGCACAGAAGTGGCAATACGTGGTTTCTGTGCCACTATTTCAGCAATCAACATCGACCTAAGATTTGTTTTTAGTGTCCCTTTACGCGTGAACAGAGGGTATTCCGTCAGAAGGCGAACGTTCGCTGGAGACAGAAAATTAGCTTGGCAGATGGGATTAAGGAGTTTGCGAGTATTAAGGATTAAGGAGTTTGCCAACAAAAAGAACGAAACTGCGCTGACTGGCGGAATATGCGAGGGCTGTTTGCCTTGCAGGGGGCGTTGTCTGGCTGATGATGGTGACGATGTGGATATTATCTATAAAATCTAGTCCTGTTTCAATTTCGAACTTGCCGACTGTTTTATGTCTTTTCTTACACTGTACTGTTACCTTCGCTTTTTTAAGACTTGTTGTAAAGCTGCTGCTAAGCCAAAGGGGTATGTGAGTCCGTCAAATCGGTTTCTGAGGCCCATGTGCTGATATTTAGGCGCATGTTAAGGAACCCCGGCTAGCCAAATTTTCGGACCCCTTCAATACGGCGTCTCTCATAATCGTGGAGTTGTCTTAGCACGTTACACCCATAATTTTTATTTCTTATCTTCTTTTTTATTCACCAATATAGCGTAGCAAACCAGAAGTTTTTCTGGTGAAGCTCCCAGCCCTCTTCTTTCAATTTCATTCCTTCCCTTCTTCCTTCAACTGTCTGTATCTTTATGACGCAAGAATAAATTGAATCCCATTAGCTTTATGGTCTCCGCGATCACTTTCGGCAATTATTCCGGAACCAATTGCGCAGGCCACGTTTCGAACAATAAAAGGCCAGTGCGAGACGCGCGGACTTGCACAATATGGTAACCGAACCTTTTGCATGGTGTCCGCAGCGCGTAACCTGATGTAAGATACGGAGATAATAACAGTGATTCGAGTCGGCCAGTTTGTTCCAGGCATGGTCGAAGCTGTGGACGAGTTCCTGGAGATCCTCGAGGACCGAAGCCGCTTTAGCCGAGGCTCATCCATCGGTGAGCAGATTGATGTGGAGCCACACTTGAGTGCCCTGGCATTCGACCTCGTTGCCAGGACAACGTTCGGCATGCGCGTAGACGTCCAGAGAAATCCAAGAAACCAGCTTTTTGTAAACGCCACGTCGGTAGTTCCGGGCTATATAGCCTCTCTCTTCCAAACGGCGACACGTGAGTTGTTTCTTCTCTACTTGCGTTTACAAAGTTCGTGGTTGTGCAATGGTTAGCCGAGCGTTCGAAAGTGTTAATTGAAGCATAAATTCAATCAACGGCGAATTTAGGTGAATAAGGCTAAGAAACGTGAATTGACGAAATATGAATGAAATTTGAAGTGACGTAAGCACGATTACAAATCTACTGAGAACGTCAAAGTAATTTAATAAGTGTGTCATAAGATAATAGCAGACACTATGGGGGGGGGGGGGGGAGGGCGGTTATGTAACGTGACTAGAAATTGCGATTTCATTTTGAGAAATGCCGTTGTATAGCGTTCCAAAAATTTGACCACCTGGGGGTCTTAAGTGTGTGAAAGCACACGGGCATCTTGCATCATTTATTTATGAAAATGAAGTCGCCACGACCCGGATTTAATGTCGTGACTTTTTGGTCAGCAGCAAAGCAATATAACGGCTTCACCGTCATAATGGTTGAGGGTATTTGTGAAAAGAGGCCTATTTTTATGAATAAGAGCTCTCACAGGGATTTCGATAAGGTGAAATACTGCGCTTTCATGGGCTCTCATCATCACCATCATCATCATCATCATCATCATAACTATGTTCACTGCAGGACAAAGGCCTCTCCCACATTCCGCTTGTCAACTTGGTCCGGGCTCTTTTGAAAGGCTCCCTAAATTACTTTGACGTCTATAGTCACTTTCCCGATCTCGGAGAAAAAGAGGCCACCTGCTTTCTGTGCAAATGTTGGGAGCGGTGCCGTCTATGGCATGACGCGCACGTATTCGCCCGCTGGCCTAGCCATCACCATAGTCAGTCTCTAAGTCACAAAAGGTACGAATCCAGTAAGTGCTTAGGCAAAATTAATGTATCAGTCAACAAATGGGAGATATTTCTGTACACACATTGTGACTAAGTTCATTCGACTTCTTTTGTGCTCACTGTATCCAATGCTTTGCAGAGTTTTTCTCGGGCATCAAAGGCTTCGTGCCACTCATGATCGCCCTGGATCGATGGCTCGGCGCTGATGCGTTCCAAGCACTGGCCGTATGCTCCATACCGGCCATCGAAATGCGAAGAAAGGATCCCAAGGTAATGTAAGGGGAGTCCTGAATGACCTCTCATGCTTGGTGAAAAGAAAACGTACCTGGGTTCCTTAAGAATTCGACTAAGACGACAAGTCGGCGAAGTCTTTTTTTTTTTTGTCTATGTCGAAGAGTCGATCAGCTGCCGATCCAGTCACCATCTCCTAATGTGTTAAATAATCATGTCACGCCATGGTGACGTCACAAATTTTGCGATTTTTGACATAATGGTGTGACATCACATGATGATTGCATGCCTCACTCATGTTGAGCTAGACGGTGGAAGATGCCGATGGTCGACTTACGCGTTTGATGCAGCAACGTTCTTATTTCAGTAGAAGAATCTTTCAAGTTCACTTAGTCGTTTTCTGATACACGTAGTAAGGAAGATTGATGTATATTTAAGTAAGAGTTTGTGAAAGCTATAAGCGAAGTCAGACAGCATGAAAACTAAGCAATTTTATGGACAAGAACACTGTGGTAAATCAGAAGGTGTTTTGTCGCTGCTCGTGTTGTTATTGCATTACCTGAAACGTCTTTTTGCGCTAACTGTGGTTCCACCTGAAACGTGCTTCTCACACTGTGTACAGTATATCGCTTAACCTCTGAGAAAACATGTTGCAAATGTATTTTGGTTGACGTTTTCACCGCAAAAAGCGGCTATAGACGCATTGTATTGAAAGTTCTCGGTGATGGTTCCTACAGCTAATGCGACCAGACCTTCTCCAGTACCTACTGGAAATGAAATTCGAAAAAACCCAGGTTGATGTGCGGAGTTTCTCTTGGACCAAGGAAGAGTGGCAACACTGCAAAGGTAGGAGCTCGGCGTACTTCAGTGTTTTACCAGAGTGTATCTATCGCTAATAGTCTTTTCGGACGTTTACCTCCTATTCAATATTCGTAGCTGCTGAATGTACCGTTTCCTTATAATAAATATATGATGCGCAGCTCTCGCTTAGGGCTTAAAATAGCGATGAACTTAATTTTACCCTTCATAGTAAGCAGTTTTAAATGCTGCAAAGCTTCATTATTTAATCCCTACATATTTTCTTTCAGGGACGGTCCCTCGCCATTATTATTCAATTACTGAATTCCTTAAAGCACCTTCATAATCTTTCCGCGGGTATTTTGTTTTATCGCTTAGTGGAGCACCTTATGTATCGCTTTATTGTTACAAGATTTGTTCTAACATAGCTTTATTATGCCCCAACTGTGACTGGGTTTGAGACCTGGTTTGGTTTTAATCAAGTAGTTAGTTATTGTTTCATCCTGAGATAACTTTCCGTAGAGCTAGTTTATGAAATAAGACTCGAAATTAAGGGGAAGGAGTTCACAAGTGCCGTATGTGTGTCATGATTATGGTCCCCGGTTTTTCATAAAATAGTGGTATTGTCGAACGAGTTACAATGCTGCGTTATAAGGGTATAACTAATTCTGCAAGCGGGTGAAAAGGGACAAAGCATCAAAAGAACAAGGATAACGTGCACCTTGTTAAGCACATAGTTTATCTTGCTAAAGAAAACCAACCAGGACTATGGTGTGTCCTTGTGCAACACCCTCCCTAAAAATGTTTCACCCGGTGTTAGGCTTATGTGATTCTTAAGCGGAAAAGAAGAGAAAAGTGAGCCCCGTAACTCTCTGTATCAGAGTGCGACACCTCAACAGTAGCTCAAAAGGGATGGGGGTAAGGAGGGATTAAAAGGATAGAATTAAAAGATATATGCAGAGAGAGGAAGGAGAGAGCGAGGCACAGGGACAGCGAGCGACGGAAGTAAAAAGGAGAGAGGAAAGATGGACATGGTCGCAGGAGTCCGAGGACGGGGCACCACTCTTGTCGGCGTCAGGAGATGGCGTAGGGCGAGTCCAGTCGGCCAGAGCTGCGCTGCCGTTGGAGATCGGCGTCAGGAGGTGGCGTAGGGTGAGCCCCGTCGGCCATAGCTACACTGTCGTCGGAGATCACGAGGGCACAACCGGTTGGCACGAAATCCAGCGAGCGAGTCCAGTGTTAGGGTGCCAAAACCGGCGTATATTGAAGCTGTTGAAGTTGTAAGCTCGCGTGGTTATCTGATTGGCTAGTGAGGTGTCACAGCTGAGCAAGGTTCCGTTGTGATTGGTACAACGCATTCGTATGATTTCAATAAATTTTTGTTCAAGCATGGATGCCTATTCAAGTTGTTCTGACACTTGGCGCTCGGACACAAAGGTCTAAGATTCAAGTCTTGCTTTGTCCAGAAACTATTTCTTTGATTTTATTTATTTTTCATGCCAGTGACCAGTCAATTCTGACGTCTCCAACGCTGGGACAATGTCGACAAGGACATTTTCAATGTGCAAATAATGATTTTGTCACCTTTTAGGCAAAGACAAGGTTCCAATGCCCATCAGGGATGTCGCTACGAATGCTGCCAACATGCTTCAAGCCGGGTATGTTATATCTGATCGGATAAGAACCCACGAATGAGATTTTTTTTGACAACCTGCACTTTTGAAAAACGACAGGTTCGAAACTGTCGGCGTCACGCTGTCCCACTGCCTGTACTGTGT